>NW_022103910.1:17306-26363 GCF_000313985.2 Echinops telfairi | reverse complement strand
TGATGCACATTTTTTTGCATAAAACTCTCTCTTATACATGAGTTGCTGTGGATTTGTTTCTCCAAAGTACCCAGACTAATACAATAGGCTTAAAGTTAGGTTTGATGATAGGGTTAGGGTTTAAATTTGGGGTTAGGTTTAATGTGTCGGTGAGGAATAGGATGAGTGTGAAGCTTAGGTTAGGTTTAGGGTTGGGGTTAGAGTTAGTTTTAGTGATGGGGTTAGTGTTAGTTTTGATGATGGTGTTAGGGCTCCATTAGTGTTAGTGTTACGGTGAGGGTGAGGGTAAGTGTGAGGCTGAGGGTTGTATTGTTATGGTTATGGTTAGGTTTAGGTTTGGTGGTATGTTTAGGGATAGGTTTGAAGATAGGGTTAGGGTTCGAGTTAATTTGGGGTTAGGTTTAATGTGTCTTTGAGGGATAGGATCAGGGTGAGGCTTAAGTTTAAAATTAGGGTTAGGGTCAGGTTTAGGGTTAAGGTTTGAGCTAGGGTTACGCTTTGTCATAGAGTTAGGGTTAGGTTTGATGATAGGGTTAGGGTTGGTGTTAACTATGGATTTTGGTTTAAGTTTTTGGTGAGGGATAGGATTAGGGTGAGGTTTAGGGTTAGGGCTAGGGTTAGGTTTGATGGTTCGTTTAGGGTTAGGTTTGATTATAGGGTTAGGGTTAAGTTTGGCGTTAGGTTTAAGGTGTTGTCGAGGGATAGGATGAGGTTTAGGGTTAGGGTTAGGGTTGGAGGTAGTGTTAGGTTTGTGGTAGGGTTAGGGTTAATTTTGATGCTAGGGTTAGGGTCAGGGTTAATTTCTGGTTAGGTTTAAGGTGTTATTGAGGGATAGGATGAGGGTGATGCTTAAGGATATGGTTAGGTTAGGATTAGTGTTAGGGCTTGGGTTAGTTTTGCTGATAGTCTTAGTGTTAGGTTTGAGATTGGGTTAGGGTTAAGGTTTAATTTTGGGTTTAGGTTTAAGGTGTCATTGAGGGATAGTATGAGGGTGAGGCTTAAGTTTAGTGTTAGGATTAGGTTTGATGTTAGGGTTAGGGTTAGGTTTGATTAAGTGTTTGGGTTGGGTTAGGGTGAGGATGAGGGTGAGGCTGAGGCTGAAGTTTAGGGTTATGGTTAGGGTTAGGTTTGATGATAAGTTTAGGGTTAGGGTTTAGGTTTAAGGTGTCATTGTGAGATAAGAGAAGGGTTAGGCTTAGGGTTAAGGTTAGGGTTAGGGTCTGGGTTAGGGTTAGTCTTAGGGTTCGGGTTAGTACAAGTGCTAGGGTTAGGGTTAGGTTTGGTGGTAGGTTAAGGTTTAGGATTAATGATATGGTTAGATTTAGGGTTAACTTTGGGGTTAGGTTTAAGGTGTTGTTGAGGGAAAGGATGAGGGTGAGTCTTAGCGTTTGAGTTAGCATTAGGGTTAGGGTTAAGTTTGGCGGTAGGTTTAGGGTTAGGTTTGATGATAGGGCTAAATTTAAGGTTAAGTTCAGGTTAGGTTTCAGATATTGTTCAGAGATAGGATGAGAGTGAGGCTTAGGGTTAAGTTTAGGGTTAGGGTCTGAGTTAGGGCTCGGCCTAGGGTTATGCATAGGGTTAAATTTTGTGGTAGGGTTAGGTTTAGGATTGATGATACGTTTAGGGATAGGGTTAACTTTGTGGTTATGTTTAAGGTGTTGTTGAGGGATCGGATGAGGGTGAGGCTTAGGAGTAGAGTTAGGGTTAGTGTCTGGGTTAGGGGTAGGGCTAGAATTAGGTTTGGTGGTATGGTTAAGTTGATATTTGATGATAGAGTTAGGTTTAGGGTTAATTTGTGGATAGGTTTAAGGTGTTGTTGAGGGATAGCATGAGGATAGATCTTCGGGTTAAGGTTAGGGTTAGTGTCTGGGTTAGGGTTAGGTTTGATGGTACAGTTAGGGCTAGGTTTAATGATAGGTTTAGGGTTAGGGTTAACTTTGCATTTAGGTTTAAGGTGTCATTGAGGGATAGGATTAGGGTAAAGCTTAGTGTTATGGCTAGGTTTTGGGTTAGGTTTCATGATAGGTTTAGGGTTAGGTTTAAGGTGTCGTTGAGAGATAACACTCTCAACATTGTTGAGGGTGAGGCTTACGGTTAATGTTAGGGGTAGGGTCTGGGATAGTTTTAGGGTTAGGGTTAGATTTAGAGATAGGGTTAGGGTTAGGGCTAGGGTTGGAGTTAGGGCTGGGGTTAGGTTTGTGATAGGGTTAGAGTTAAGTTTGATGATAGGGTTAATGTTAGTGTTAACTTTGGTGTTAGATTTGAGGTGTTGTTTACCGATATGACGAGATTTAGGGTTAGGGTTAGGGCTAGCATTAGGTTTGGTGGTAGAGTTAGGGTTCGGTTGGATGATAGGTTTAAGGTTAGGGGTAACTTCGGGTTAGGTTTAAGGGGTCATTGATGTATAGGATGAGGGTGAGGCTTAGGTTTAAGGTTAGGGTTAGGGTATGGGTTAGTTTTGGTTAAGGGCTAGGGTTAACTCTAGGGTTATGGTTATGGTTAGGGTTAGGGTTAGGGTTAGGGTTAAGTTTGGTGGTAGTGTCCGGGTTAGGTGTGATGATATGTTTAGGGTTAGGGTCAATTTGGGGTTGGGTTTAAGGTGTAATTGAGCGATAGGATGAGGGTGTGATTTAGGGTTAAGGTTAGGGTTAAGTTCTGGTTTAGAGTGAGGCTTAGGTTTAGTGTTCAGGTTAGGGTTAGGGTTAGTGTTAGTGTTAGGGTTAGGGTATGGTTATGGTTAGGTTTAGAGTATGGATTAGGGCTAGAGTTAGGTTTGCTGGTAGGGTTAGAGTTAAGTTTGATGATCGGGTTATAATTAGGGTTTAACTTTGGGTTATGTTTAATGTTTTGTTGAGGGATAGGAAGAGAGTGAGGCTTAGGGTTATGTTTGGTGTTAGGGTATGGGTTAGGCTTGATGATAGGGTTAGGATTGCGTTAGGGTGAGGGTTAAGGTGAGGGTGAGCCTGAGGTTTTGGATTAGGGTTAGGTTTGGTGGTAGGGTTAGGTTTAGGTTTGATGAAATGTTTAGGTTTAGGGGTAATTTGGGGTTAGATTTAAGTGTTGAGGAATAGGATGAGGGTGAGGCTGAGGGTTAAGGTTAGGGTTCGGTTTAGGGTTAAGATTAGGGCTAGGGTTAGGATTAGGGTTAGAGATAGATTTAGGGTTAAGGTTAGGGTTAGTTTTGGGGGTAGGGTTAGGGTGTGGGTTAGGTTTGGTGGCAGGTTTAGGGTTAGGCTTGATGATTGGTTTAGGGTTAGGGTTAAGTTTGGGGTTAGGTTTAAGGTGTTGTCGAGTTTATAGGATGAGGGTTATGGTTATGATTAAGGCTAGTGTTAGGTTTTGTGGTAGGGTTAGGGTTATGTTTGATGATAGGGTTAGGGTTAATTAGGGTTAGGTTTAAGGTGTTGTTGATGGATAGGATGAGGAAATACTTAGAGTTACTGTTAGGGTTAGAGTTAGAGTTCGGTTTAGGGTTAGGGTTAGGGTTAGGGTTAGAGATAGCGTTAGGGTTTGGGTTAGAGTTATGGCTAGGTTTAGGTTTTGTGGTAGGGTTAGAGTTAGGTTTGATGATAGGGTTAGGGTTATTGTTAATTTTGGGGTTAGGTTTAAGGTGTCATTGAACGGTATGATAAGGTTTAGGGTTAGGGCTAGGACTAGGTTTGGTGTTAGGGTTAGGGTTTGGTTGGATGATAGGTTTAGGGTTAGCGTTAATTTGGGGTTAGGTGTAAGGGGTCATTGAGGCATAGGATGAGGGTGAGGCTTAGGTTTAAGATTAGGGTTTGGGTTAGGGTTATGGTCTGGGTTAGGTTAGGGTTAGGGATATTGTTAGCTCTAGGTTTAGGGTTAGGGTTTGAGCTAGGGTCAGGTTTGGTGGTAGTGTTCGGTTTGGTTGATCATGGTTAGGGTTATGGTTAATTTGGGGTTAGGTTTAAGGTGTCGTTGAGGGATAGGATCAGGGTGAGGCTTAGGGTTCAGGTTAAGGTTAGGGTTAGGGTTAGGTTCTGGTTTAGTGTTTGGAGTAGGGTTAGGGTTAGGTTTAGTGTTCGGGTTAGTGTTAGGGTAAGCGTTAGCATTAGTGTCAGGGTGGGGGCTAGAGTTAGGTTTGGTGGTAGGGTTAGGGTTAGGTTTCATGATAGGATTGTGTTAGTGTTAGTGTTAGGGTTAGGATGTGGCTGAGGGTGAAGGTGAGGTTGAGGCTGAGGGTTAGGTTTAAGGTTAGGGTTAGGGTTAGGTTTGGTCATAGGCTTGGGGTTAGGTTTGATAATATGTTTAGGGTTAGGGTTAATTTGGGGTTAGTTTTAAGGTGTCGTTGAGGGATAGAATGAGGGTGAGGCTTAGGTTTGAGTTTAGGGTTAGGCTTAGGGTCAGGGTCTGGGTTAGGGTTAGGGTTTGATTTAATATTAAGGTTAGGGTTACGGTGAGGATTAGGGTTAGAGATAGATTTACGGTTAAGGTCAAGGTTAGTTTTAGGGCTAGTGTTAGGGATAGGGTTAGGTTTGGTGGTAGGTTTAGGGTTAGGTTTGATTATATGGTTAGGGTTAACTTTGGAGTTAAGTTTAAAGTGTCATTGAGGGAAAGGATTAGGGTGAGGCTTAGTGTTAGGGTTAGGGCTAGGGTTAGGTTTGGTGGTCGGTTTAGGGTTAGGTTTGAAGAAAGGTTAAGGTTTCGGGTTAAAGTTGGGGTTAGGTTTAAGGTGTTGTGGAAGGATAGGATGAGGTTTAGGGGTAGGGTTAGGGTTATGGCTAGTGTTGGGTTTGGTGGTAGGGTTAGGGGTAGGTTTGATGATGGCATTAGTGTTAGGGTTAATTTGAGATTAGGTTCAAGGTGTTGAGGGATAGGATGAGGGAGATTCTTAGAGTTACTGTTATCCTTAGGGTTAGGGTTAAGAGTAGGTTTAGATTTTGTGGTAGGTTTAGGCTTGGGTTTGATGATAGGGTTAGGGTTAATTTGGGGTTAGGTTTAAGGTGTTGCTGTTGATAGGATGAGGGTGAGGCTTAGGGTTATGATTAGGCTTAGGGTTAGGGACTGCCTTAGGGCTAGTGTTAGGGTTCGGGCTTGGGTTAGGTTTGGTGGCAGAGTTAGGATTAGGATTGATGATAGGTTTCGGGTTAGGGTTAATTTTGGGGTTAGGTTTAAGTAGTCGTTGAGGGATAGGATTAGGGTTAGTGTTAGGGATAATGTTAGGATTAGTTAGGGCTAGTGTTAATTTTGGTGGCAGGGTTAGGGTTAGGTTTGCTTATAGGGTTAAGTTTAGGGTTAATTTGGTGTTAAGGTCTAGTTGAAGGATAGAATAAGGGTGATCCTTAGGATTATGGTTAAGGTTAGGTTTAAGGCTAGGGTTATGGTTAGGGCTAGTGTTAGTTTTGGTGGTAGGGTTAGGGTTAGGTTTGCTTATAGGGTTAGGTTTAGGGTTAATTTGGGGCTAGGTTTGAGGTGTAGTTGAGGGATAGAATGAGGGTGATCCTTAGGATTACGGTTAGGGTTAGGGATTGGGTTAGGGTTAGTGTTATGGATAGGGTTAGGTTTGGTGGTAGTCTTCGTTTTAGGTTCGATGATAGGAATAGGGTTAGGATTTAACTTTGAGGTTAGGTTTAAGGTGTTGCTGAGGGATAGGATCAGTGTGAGGTTTAGCATTAGGGTTAGGGTGAGGTGATGTTAGGATTAGGGTTATGTTTGATTAAAGGGTTAAGGTTGGGTTAGGGTTAGGGTGAGGATGAGGTTGAGGGTGAAGCTGAGGCTGAGGATTAGGGTTAGGGTTAGGTTTTATGGTAGGATTAGGGTTTGGGTTTATTTGGGGTTAGGTTTAAGTGTCTTTGAGGGATAGGATGATGGTGAGGCTCAGTGTTGAGGTTAGGGTTAGGGTTAGGTTCTGGTTTAGGGTGAGGCTTAGGGTTAGTGCTTGGGTTCGAGTTCGGGTTAGAGTTAGTATTAGGGTTAGGGTCCAGGTGAATCCTAGAGTTAGGTTTGGTGGTAGGGCTAGGGCTAGGGTTAGGTTTGATTATCGGGTTTATGTTAGGGTTAACTTGGGGTTAGGCTTAATATTTCAATGTGGGATAGAATGAGACTGAAGCTTAGGGTTAGGTTTAGTGTTATATTTGGTGTTAGGGTTAGGTTTGATGAAAGGATTAGGGTTGTGTTAGGGTTAGGGTTAGGTGTAGAGTGAGACTGAGCTTGAAGGTGAAGGTGAGGCTGAAGGTTAGGTTTAGTGTTAGGTTTGGTGGTAGGTTTAGGTTAGGGTTAATTTGGGGTTAGGTTTAAGGTGTTGAGGGATAGGATGAAGGTGAGGCTTAGGGTTACGGTTAGAGTTAGGGTTTGGTTTAGGGTTAGGATTAGGGTTAGAGATAGGTTTTGGGTTAAGGTTAGGGTTAGGTTTAGGGTTAGGGTTAGGGCTAGGGTTAGATTTGGTGCTAGGGTTAGGTTTGATGATAGGGTTAGTGTTAGGGTTGATTTGGGGTTAGTTTCAAGGTGTTGTTGAGGGGTAGAGTGAGAGAGATGCTTAGAGTTATTGTAGGCTTAGGGTTAGACTTTGGGTTAGTGTTAGGGCCAGGGTTAGGTTTGTTGGTAGTGTTAGGATCAAGTTTGTTGATAGCTTTTGGTTTATGGTTAAATTTGTGGTTAGGTTTCAGCTGTCATTGAGGGATAGTATGACGGTGATGCTTAGGGTTATGTTTAGGGTTATGTTTGGAGGTAGGGTGAGGGTTAGGGTTGAAATTTTGGGTTAGGTTTAAAGTGTCATTCAGGGATAGGATGAGGGTGATGCTTAGGGTTATGGATAGGTTTAGGGTTAGGGTTTGGGTTAGGGTAAGTTTAGGGGTTTGTTAGGGTTAGAGTTAGTGTTAGGGCTAGAGCTAGGTTTGGTCGTACTTTTAGTGTTAGGTTTGATGATAGGATTAGGGTTAAGGTTTAACTTTGTGGTTCGGTTTAAGGTGTCATTGAGGGATAGGATGAGGGTGAGGCTTAGGATTAAGGTTAGGGTTAGGGGTCGGTTTGGTGTTAGGGTTAGGCTTAGGTTTGATTAAAGGGTTAAGATTGGGTTAGGTTTAGGGTTAGGGTGAGGATGAGGGTGCGCTTGAGGGTGAGGCTGAGGCTGAGGATTAGAATGATGGTTAGGGTTAGGTTTGGTGTTAGGGTTAGGCTAGGTTTGATTAAAGGGTTAAGGTTTGGGTTAATTTGTGATTAGGTTTAAGTGTCATGCGGGATAGGTTGAGGGTGAGACTTAGGGTTAAAATTAGGATTAGGGTTAGTCTTAGGGTCTGGGTAAGGTTTAGGGTAAGGGTTAGGGCTAGGGTTAGGTTTTGTGGTAGGGTTAGGGCTAGGATTGATGATAGTGTTAGGGCTAGGGTTCGTTTGGGGTTAGGTTTAAGGTGTCTTTGAGGGATAGGATGAGAGTGAGGTTTAGGATTAAGGTTAGGTTTAGGGTTAGTTTTAGGGAAATGGTTAAGGTTAGGGTTAGGGCTAGGTTTAGATTTGGTGGTAGGTTTAGGTTTAGGTTTGATGATAGGTTTAGGGTTGGGGTTAATTTGGGGTTAGGTTTAAGGTGTGAGGGTGAGGTTAAGGTTAGGGTCTGGATTAGGGTTAGGGCTAGGGTTAGGTTTTGTTGTAGGTTTAGTGTTAGGTTTGATGACAGAGTTAGGGTTAGGGTTAACTTTGGGTTTAGGATTAAGATGTCTTTGAGGGTTAGGGTTAGGGTCAAGGTCACAACTAGTGTTAGGTTTGGTGGTTAGTTTAGGGTTAGCTTTGATGATAGGGTTAGGGTTAAATTTGGGTTAGGTTTAAGGTGTCATTGAGGCATAGGATGAGGTTGAGGCTTAGTGTGCTAATCTGGGTATTTTAGAGAAACTAATCCACAGAAACTCATGTATAAGAGAGTTTTATACAAAGGTTATGTGCATATCAAGAAAACATCCCATCCCAGTGCTGCCCAAGCCCACAAGTCCAACATTATGCCATATGCCCGACACCAATCCACAAGGTCTTCCTCCATCTCACAAAACACACACTATGACGCCGACTGCAAGCTGAATCAGTGAACATGTAAGCATCTCAGCGCTGGCAGGGTTCTCGAAACAGCTGCTCCGGCATGCAGAACTGCAACAGGTTAGGCCCATGCAGCTTCTCCTTGGGGATGTGTTGCAGGAAATGAGCCTTTTCCATTGAAGTAGGACACTGGCTAAGGCAGCTGCATCCTCATCTGACAATCAGAAAGCAAGAGATCTGAGAACTAGAAAGGCAAGGTTCATCGAGCAATTTACCTCTCTGCCCTCAATTAACCCCACATGTGTTTAGCATCTCAGCGCTGGCAGGGGTCTCCACACAGCTGCTCCAGCACCTAGAACTGCATTGGGGAAGGTCCATGTGTCTTCTCTTTGGGGATGTCTTGCAGGAAGTTAGCCTTGTAAGCTGAATCAGGCTACTGGCTAAGGCAGCTGCACCCTGGTCAGACCATCAGAAAGTAAGAGACCCAAGAATTAGAAAGGCAAGCCTCTTGGGGCCATTTATCTCTTCACCCTTCAATTACCCCAAATGTGTTTATCGGCCACATTGGCACAATTAACTATCTCACTTAGGGTTAGGGTTTGGGGTCAGGTTAGGGCTAGTATTAGGCTTGGTGGTAGGGCTAGGGTTAGGTTTGCTGATCCGGTTAGGTTTAGGGTTAATTTGGGGTTAGGTTTAAGGTGTCATTGAGGGATATGGTGAGGGTGATGCTTAGGATTACAGTGAGCTTTAGGGTTAGGGTTAGAATTAGGTTTAGGGATAGGGTTAGGGTTAGAATTAAGGCTCGGGTTAGGTTTGATGGTAGGGCTAACTTTGGGGTTAGGTTTAAGGTGTCATTGATGGATAGGATGAGGACGAGGCTTTTGGTTATGGTTAGGGTTAGGGGTAGGGCTAAGGTAAATTTGTTGGAGTGGTTACGGTTAGGTTTGATGATAGGTTTTGGTTTAGGGATAACTTTGAGCTTTATTTAACTTCCTGTGCTTCACAGCAAGGTTGCCACATTGAGCTTGTTAGCTTATCATCCATAATTGGCCGGCAAACACAGGTGGGGTTAATTGAAGG
>NW_022103910.1:6727-10555 GCF_000313985.2 Echinops telfairi | reverse complement strand
TTTTACATCAGTTCAATGGTACTTCAAGCGGTTTGCCATATCTTAGCTTGAATGTTATCTACAGGAGATTCAAGAATACAAAGGAAGAAATTATCCTTCTGGTGCTTAGCCTGGTCTACTAAATGGGGTCTCAAACAGTTTAACTTTACTCAGCTCAACCCTTACCTCCTGGACTTGGTTAACTCTGAAGGAAAGCTGTGAATCCTGCATTTCCTGGGCTGCCCTTCTGTTTTACCTCACCTAGGGTTATGTTTGTCATTTCAAGAGTGCTCCAAGGATAACAGTATGCACATCTGCTATTCTGATGGATGGGCTTACTGCAGATATGGTACAGTTAATAAAAAGATGCCAAAAACAAAACACAAAATTAAACCCTAAAACTACCATCAAGCCTAACCATAATACTATCACCAAACCTAGGCCTAGCCCTAACCCTAAACCTAACCCTAACTCTAACCCTAAGCGTCACACTAATCTTATTCCTCCATGATACCTTAAACCTAAACCCAAATTAACCATAACCCTAACCCTAAAATCAAGCCTAACCCAAAACCTACCAGCAAACCTAACACTAGCCCTAATCCTAACCTTAACACAAACCCGAACCCTAAGCCTAATACTCAGCCTCACCCTAGTACTATTTCTGAATGACGCCTTAAACCTAACCTCATAGTTAACTTTCTCCCTAACCATATCTATCTTAACCCTGAACCTGTTATCAAACCTAACCCTAGCCCTAACTTTGAACATAATCCTAACCCTAAGCCATGCCCTAAGTGAGGGAGTTAATTGTGCCAACGTGGCCGTTTAACACATGTGGGGTTAATTGAAGGGCAGAGACAGAAATTGCTAAGTAAGCCTCGCCTTTCTCAGGTCACTTGCTTTCTCATCGCCGGAGCCGGGTACAGCTGACTTAGCCACTTCCCTGCTTCAACTAACAAGGCTCACTTCCTGCAAGACATCCCCAAGGAGAAGCTGCATGAACCTACCCCTGTGCAACCCTGGGGGCTGGAACAGCAGTGTGGAGACCTCTACCAGCACTGAGATGCTTACATGATCACTCATTCAGCTTTCCTCCTGCAGTCAGCATCATATTGTATGTTTTGTGAGATGGAGGGGGACTTTGGGGATTGTTTTGGACATATGCATTAATGTTGGACTTGTGGACTTGGGCAGCACTGCGTTGGGTTGTAGTTTTGATGTGCAATTAACCTTTATATAAAACTCTCTTATACATGAGTTTCTATGGATTTGTTTCTCTAAATTACCCAGACTAACACACTAGGGCTCAACCTCATCCTATCTCTGAACGACAACTTAAACCTAACCACACAGTTAACGCTAAAGCAAAACCTATTATCAAACCTAACCCTAAACTTACAACAAAACCTAACACTACCCCTAACCCTGAACCTAATCCTAACCTAACCCTAACCCAAAACCTAGCCCTAAGCCTAACTCTAACCCTAAGCATCATCCTTATCCTATCTCTCAATGACACCTTAAAACTTATCCAAATTAACCCTAACCCTAAACCTATCATGAAACTAGCCCTAACTCTATCACCAAACCTAAACCTAGCCCTAACCCTAACTCTAACTCTACGCCTAATCCTAATCCTTACCCTAACCCAAACTCTAACCCTAAGCATCACCCTCATCCTATCCGTCAATGACAGCTTAAACCTAACCCCAAAGTTAACCCTAACCCTATCATCAAACCTAACCCTCACCCTACCAATAAACCTCACCTGATCCCTAACCCTAACCTTAACCCTAACCCTAAGTGAGGTAGTTAATTGTGCGAACCTGATGAATAAACACATGTGGGGTTAATTGAAGGGCAGAGAGATAAATGGATCAGTGAGCCTCGCCTTTATAGTTCTCGGGTCTCTTGTTTCTGATGGTCGGACAAGGGTACAGCTGCCTTAGCCAGTTCCCTGCTTCAACTGACAAGGCTCACTTCCTGCAAGACATCCTCTTGGAGAAGCCGCATGTACCTACCCTGATGCAGCCCTGGGTGCTGGAGAAGCTGTGTTCCGACCCCTGCAAGTGCTGAGATGCTTACACATTCACTGATTTGGCTTTCCTCCCACATTTGGTGTCATAGTGTGTGTTTTGTGATATGGAGGAGGACTTTGTGGATTGGTGTCAGACATGTGGGTTAATGTTGGACTTGTGGGCTAAGGCAGCACTGGGTTGGGAAGTTTTCTTGATGTGCACTTAACCTTTATATAATACACTCTCATACATTAATTTCTTTGTGTGTTTTTTCTCTAAAATACCCAGACTAAAACACTAAGCCTCACCCATATCCTTTCCCTCAATGACACCTTAAACCTAACCACTAAGTTGACCCTAAACCAAAGCTTATCATCAAACATAACCCTCACCCTACCACAAATCCTAACCCTAACTTCCAGGTATATGGCGACTGAGTAACACATACTAGAGGGACTCTGCAGAAATCAACCCAGGAGAGTTACTAAGAGGGAAATTCAACAGCGCTGAATTGCAGGAGGAGCATCATTAAGCAAAGTAGGCACAGATCCACAAGGGTTTTAGGGGCTGGGGGCTTTTGGCTTACCACAGTGTAGGCCGGCTAGGGCTTGACCTTAGTACTGCCACTGTCTCAGCCGGAGCCGGTACCATTTGGAGCCGGTGCAGGGCCTTTAACTCAACACAGCCACAGCTTGCTGCCTCCTGCCCCAAGGCAGGGATTAAACCCTTGCAGTCTCATGGGTATTGATGGGGGCTCAGCTTTATTGTTCCTTTTGTTTCCCTCTCTTCTCTCTATCCCCACACAGTCTCTGCAGGCTTACTTTAAAATTTTTTTCTCCTTTGTCTCTTCCATGTTCTTTCAAACTCCACAACCGACCTCCAGACCACTCCCCTTAGTCTAGGGAATTTACTCTTGCCCCCCTCCCCGCAGTTAGATGAGCTCCACCCTATGAAGCTATAGCCCAAGGCTGAGGAAAGCCAGGCTGGCCTCCACCAGGGGATACTCCACCCAACTTCTTACTAGGGAATTCCTGCCTGTCTGGCTGGGGGAACTCCTAATTTTCCTCTGTTGTCCCACGTGACTGAGCGAACTTCCTCCCACATGCCATGGTACCTCACACAGCCTAAGGCTGCTCGGCCAACACTGGAAGATGTTCCAAGCAGCTGTGGGAACCTCCGTTAAACCTCCACAGTGATCTACCTGGCCAGGGCAATTCCGCCCATCATTCGCTGTTTGCCACACCAAGGCAGGCAGCATACCAGCCTTCTGAGGCACTCCCCTAGGAGGGAAGCCACAGAAGGATAAAGTGGTAGGCTAATTCTATGGTGAAATTAGCTGTACACAGTTCGAAGAAGCAAGTCTCACAGAGAGAGCCAATACTCCCTGACTCCACAGAAAATGGTACCTGGCTCCTCTAAAACAACGCAATGCAAACAGCCATCAGCCCCAATGACCTCAACAACAAAAAAATAGTAGAAACATGAGGCAATGTCAGAAGATATAATGAACATAACGACATTCATATAAGAAGCAGACATTGAGCCACCACAGAAATTTTCAGAATGCTGTTTGGAGTCATACAGGATATGAGGTAAACAATACAGAAAAGGGATGGAATGATAGAGGAGATAAAGTCCATACACCAAAGGGAAATACAAGAGCTTAGGGAGGAGATAATAAAAACCAATAACAGACACACGAACCTTGTGAGTCAACTGGAGGAAGCAGAGAACCATACCAGTGAATTGGAGGACAACCAAGCTGACTTTAACAGACACGAACAAAAATCTCATAAGATCATCAGAGAAGCTGAAGAAAACCTAAGAG
>NW_022103910.1:0-6033 GCF_000313985.2 Echinops telfairi | reverse complement strand
ACACACACATGCAAAACACACTAAGAAAGGAAGGTAGGAAAACATCCAACACAAAAGGTATAAGGTGACATCACAGAGTCCACACATAGAGATAATAGCCCTGAATATCAATGGCCTGAACTCAGGCATTAAAAGACTGAGGCTAGCAGACTGGCTTAGAAGACACAATCCATCAATCTGATGCCTACAGGAGACTGAGACTCAAAGGTTGGAGAAAGGCATACCAAGCAAATAGCAATTCCAAAAAGCAGGGGTTGCAATCCTAATCTCGGATAAAATTGACCTCAAAGTGAAAACTATAAAAGGAGATAAGGAGGGACAGTATATAATGATCAAGGGAAGGATAGACAAAGACCCACTAAGCATTGTACATATGTATTTCCCAAATGAGAGCCCCGCTGAATACGTCAACCAAACACTCCAAAAGATTAAAAAAGAAATCACAGCCTCAACAATTACAATGGGAAACTTCAATACACCGCTCTCTGACAAAGATAGATCACAGGGAAAGAAACTCAATAAGGAGGCTAAAGATCTAAATACTACAATTAGACAAATTAACCTGATAGATATTTAGAGAGCTTTTCATCCAAATACAAATAATTCGCATCCTTTTCAAGCCCGCATGGCACATATTCTAAGATAGACCATATGCTGGGGCATAAGGCGAATCTACATAAATTTAAGCACACTGATATCATACAGACCTATCTCTCTGACCACTGTGCCAAAAGGCTGGAAATCAACAAAAGGAAGATGAAGAAAATAAGAGCAAACAATTGGAGGATGAATAACTCCCTATTACAAAAGGAGTGTGTACTGGCACAAATCAGAGATGAAATTGAGAAATTTCTAGAAACCAAAGAAAATGAGAACACGACGTACCAAAACTTATGGGACACAGCAAAGACAGCTATCAGAGGAAGTTTCATAGCAATACATTCACACCTGTAAAAAGAATTGACTCATGATTGATATGCTGGCACAAAATTTACAACAATTAGAGCAGAGTCAGAACAATCCCCCTATAACAAAAGGAAAGAAATAATAAAAATCAGCACTGAGATTTGAGAAGGAAAATAAGAAAACTATGGGAAAAATTAATCCTGCTAAAAGTTGGTCCTATGAAAGGATAAACAGAATTGACAGACTGCTGGCAAACCTAACCAAAGAAAGGAGGGAATATATTTCAAGAGCAAGAATGAGGGCTGAAAGAGGGCACACTACAACAGACCTGAATGAAATCAAAAGGATAATTACACAGTGCTATGAAGGATTGTACTCCAATGAGTTCAACAACTTGGAAGACATGGACAAATTCTTGGAAAAACAATCCCTCTCTAGACTATCCCCAAAGGATGTCAAGAATCTCAACAGACCCATAGCAATAGAAGAAATAGACAAGGTTATCAAGGGATTACCAACAAAAAAATCCCACCCTGGACCATACTATCAGAAAAAAGGGAAGGACACAAACACAGAGGAGGCACAAATTGACAAATGGGATATACTGAAGATAAAACACCTGTGTACATAGAAAGAATTCACCAAGAGAGTAATAAGAGAGTCCACGGGCTGGGAAAACATCCTTAGCAATGACACATCAGACAAAGGTCTTATTACTAAAATCTACAATACTCTGCTAACTTCCAAAAAGGAGAAAACGAATTGTCCACCTAAGAGGTGGGCAAAGGACTTGAACAGAAGTTTCACAGGGGCAGAAATCCGAATGGCTAACAAACATATAAGAAAATGTTCCCGATCTTTAGCCGTAAGAGAAATGCAAATTACAAAAACAATGAGGTACAACCTAACACCCTCAAAGATAGCCCAATTCAAAAAATCAGAAAGTAACAAGTGTTGAAGGGGCTGTGGGGAAACAGGAACTGTCATCCACTGCTGGTGGACCTGTAAATATGTACAACCACTATGGAAATTGATCTGGTGATATCTAAAACAGATGGAAATCAAGCTACCATTCACCCCAGCAATCCCCCTACTGGGCATATACCCAGAAGAGGCAAGAAACAAACCATGGCCAGATAGCTGTGCTCCAATGCTCATTGTGGCACAGTTCACAATTGCAAGGAGTTGGAAACAACCCAAATTTCCATCAACTGATGAGTGGGGACAAAAAGTGTGGTACATACATACAATGGAGTACTATGCATCGCTAAAAAGCAGTGATGAACGTATAAAGCATATCGCTGCATGGGAAGAACTGGAGGAAATGATGCTAAACGAAGTAAGCCAAGCACAAAAGGACAAGTACAACATGAGTCTACTGAGGTAAGCTTTTTAAAAAAATGCAAAAGGGGCATAGGGAAAAAGCTACTGTATACAAACATTCCAGGGGTGAAGACGAGGTAGACTGACAGGGGCCAGACCAAATCCAGGGATACATATGGTAGCGAACTAAAAAGGAGGGAAAGGGGTGGGAAGGAAAAAAAATTAAAAAGAAATGGGTGGTGGGGTCACAGAGCACTAACCCCCCAAGGGGAGGGTATTTATTTTAAGTCTTCACAGAGAAAAAGGGACCAGACTTCAACCCAGTGCTCCAAGATGTTAATGCAACATGCCAGCATAGAGTAGGGAACCAGTGGAGAGGTCTAAAGGGTCGGCCCAATCCCAACTACATGGACACCTGCCCGTCTCCAAAGAATTTATTTCAGAGGACAGCACTGAATCTTCAGCTCTGAGAGAGGGACATGTCTGATCAGAGCGCATAGGAGCAAATGAAGGGGGAGGATGAGAGAATGGAGCATATCCTGGCCCACCAACCTTTGAGGACGATATTCCCTCTCAGAGTAGCCAATCCACAGAGAAGACCACATGGCCGGCCCCACTATGAAACATGACATCCCTCACTGACCCATAGCCATACAGGGGACAACACTGGAGACACAATGTGGGAATTCCACCAGATCTGATCCCATCACACCAAGGCAAAACACTAAGGGGATGGAACAGAATAGTAAGGGGATCAGAGAAAGGAAGTCTCCAGGAAATACTAAAAATAGACTTTGGGGCCAGGGCTTGGCACCCCATCAGACTCAACTGAAAAACACTCCTAAAGGCCAACAAACAGTCCTAGAACTAACTACAAGATTTTCTTTCTTGTAGTTGTGTTTGGTTTGGTTTTTGTCATTGACTTGTTGCTGTTGTTTTTGGTTTGTTTTACTTTGTTGCTTGGTTTTTCCTCTGTCTTGTTTTAGCGCATGTTATTATCTCCGCTGGTCTGTCTAAATAAGATAGGCTGGATGAACAATCTAGAGAAAACAACGGGACCGACAGTTCCATGGGGACATGGGAGAATGGGAGGTGGGGGGAAAGGTAGTAGTGTTAACAAACCCAGAGACAAGGGAACAACAAGTGATCCAAATCGGTAGTGAGGAGGGCGTAGGAGGCCTGGTGGGGCGTGACCCAGGTAATGTAACTGAGAGGAATTACTGAAACCCTAATGAAGGCTGAACATGATAGTGGGACAAGAGGAAAGCAAAAGGAAATAGAGGAACGCTAGGAGATACAGGGCATTTATAGGGGTCTAGATAAAGGCATCTACATATGTAAATATATTTATATATAAGGATGTGGAAATAGATCTATGTGCATGTATGTATAGATTTAGTATTAATGTAGCAGATGGACACTGGCTCTCCACTCAAATACTCCCTCAATTCAAGAATACTTTGCTCTGTTAAACTGACATTCCATAAAGCTCACCTTCCCGACACAATCGCTGAAAACAAAGCAGGTGCTAAGCACATGTGGCAAAGAATGCTGATGGTGCCCGGCTATCAAAATATATAGCGTCTGGGGTCTTAAAGGTAAACAAGCGGCCATCTAGCTCAGAAGCAACAAAGCCCACATGGAAGAAGAACACCAGCCTGTGTGATCATAAAGTTTCAAAGGGATCAGGTATCAGGCATCATCAGAACAAAAAAATCATATCATTGTAAATGAGGGGGAGTGCGGAGTGGAGACCCAAGCCCATCTGTAGGAAATTGGAAATTCCCTTAAGGATGGGTCTCAGGGAGGAGACAAGCCAGTCAGGATGCGGTGTAGCAATGATGAAGCATGCAACTTTCCTCTAGTTCCTAAATGCTTCCTTCCACCTCCCCAAACCGCCATCATGATCCCAATTCTACCTTAAAAATCTGGATAGACCAGAGGATGTACACTGGTACAGATAGGAACTGGAAACACAAGAAATCTGGGGTAGATGATTCCTTCAGGACCAGTGCTGAGAGTGGTGATATCGGGAGGGTGGAGGGAAGGTGGGTTGGAAAGGGGGGACCAATCACAAGAATCTACATATAACCTCCTCCCTGGGGGGATGAACAATAGAAAAGTGGGTGAAGGGAGACGTCGGACAGTGCAAGATAGGGCAAAATAATAATTTATAAATTATCTAGGGTTCATGAGGGAGGGGAGGGGGGAAGTGAGGGGGAAAATGAGGAGTTGATACCAGGGGCTTGAGTGGAGAGCAAATGTTTTGTGAATGATGCGGGCAATGAATGTGCAAATGTGCATTACACAATTGATGTATGTATGAATTTTGATAAGAGTTGTATGAGTCTCTAATAAAATGATTTTTTAAAAACCTGGCCCTAACCATAATTCTAACCCTAACCCTAACCCTAACACAACCCTAACCCTAACCCTAACACAACCCTAACCCTATCATCAAAACTAACCTTAGCCCAAACACCAAACTTAACCCTAACCCGAATCCTAAGCCTTACCTAAGCCTCACCCTCAACCTATCCCTCAGCGACACATTAACGCTGATCCCAAAATGAAACCCTAGCCCTATCATCAAACCTAACACTAACCCTACCACCAAACCTAACCCTAGTGCTAACCCTAACCCTAACCTTAACCCTAACCCTAGCTGAAGGACACCCTGCACTTGTATGCAAGCTGCCAATGAAATAAGGAAGCAGTTTATGAGAATCAGCTAGGACAGACGTTTGCTTAGATTTTAACCTAAGCTTAGGTTTGCTTAGGTTAACCCTAACCCTAATCCTAAATCTTACCCTCACCTTACCGTAAACATCACCCCCATCCTATCCCTCGACGACACATTAAACCTAAACCCAAAATAACAATAACACTAACTCTATCATCAAACCTAACCCTAAACCTACCACCAAACCTAACACTAAGCCTAACCCTAACCCTATCACTAACCGTAAATCTCATCCTATCCCTTAACAACACCTTAAACCTAACCCTAAATTTAATCCTAACCCTAACCCTATCATCAAACATAGCCCTAACCATACAACCAAACATAACCCTAGCCCTAACCATAACTGTAAGTGTAACCCTACCCCTAACCCTAAGCCTCACCCTCATCCTATCCCTCAATGCCACTTTAGATCTAAGCCCAAAGTTAACCCTAATCCTAAATCTATCCTCAAAACTAACCCTAATCCTACCACCAAACCTAACGCTAGCCCTTACCCCGACCCTAAACCTAACCCTAAGTGAGGTAGTTAATTGTGCCGATCTGGCCCATAAACACAAATAGGGTTAATTGAAGGGCGGAAAGATAAATTGCTTGGTGAGCCTTACTTTCTAGTTCTCGGGTCTCTTGTTTCTGATAGTCGGACCAGGGTGCAGCGGCCTTCACCAGTTCCCTCCTTCAACTGACAAGGCTCACTTCCTTCAAGTCATCCCCAAGGAGAAACTGCATGGAACTACCCAAATGCAGCCCTGGGTGCTGGAGCAGCGATGTGGAGACCCTTGCCAGCGCTGAGATGCTTACACGTTCACTGATCCGGATTTCATCCTGCCTCCAAGTCATAGTGCGTGTTTTGTGAGATGGAGGAGGACTTCGTGGATTGGTGTCAGACATATGGGTTAATGTTGGACTGTGGGCTTGGGAAGCACTAGGCTGGGATTTTGTCTTGATGTGCACTTAACCTTTATATAAAACTGTTATACATATGTTTCTGTGGATTTGTTTCTTTAAAATACTCAGACAAACACACTAAGACTCACCTTCATACTATCCCACAATGAGCT
>NW_022103909.1:14218576-14257623 GCF_000313985.2 Echinops telfairi | reverse complement strand
TGAGTTGGAATCCAATTGATCAGAAGCAAGAAGTACAACAACTCCCCCGCATCTTTCTCCTGATAAATTTGAACTGCCAACTTATTGGTTAATAAAGCCCTAAGGGAAAGAGAAAAGAGCATAAGTAAATGCTAAAAAAAAAAAAAAAAAAAGGTAAAAGATGGTTGCAGATATGGATATTGTAATCCCCCACAGAGTATAAGAAAGGGGAAAAAATTCAGTCTGACCACCTGAACTCACAGATCAAACAGATATCATTGATACTGAGATCCTGATGTGAAATGTCTTCTTTTTTGATGCAATATAAAACATGCAGCTTCACTGAGAAAACATCCCAGCCAAAAATGATGAACCTGACTGTCATCAATCGCTTTCTTCTTTATTCTAAATTTTAATTTGCTTTCTCTTCTGTGCCATGAAATCAAAGGTACAATGATAGGATATTAGCATCTTTAAATGTACAGTTGAGAAATTTGTATTTTGATTCTAATGTACATTAAATTTAAGAAGTACTATTATACAATATTCTTGAGCAGAGAAGAGATGCATTTTTGATAGGGAATATTGATTTGCCAGTTGGGCAAAGTTAGAAATCAATTGCACTATTTCAGGTAAGATGAAACAAGATATGAGTTAAAATGGAAGCAAACAGATATGAAAGACATTTTGGAGATAGATAGTAACACAAACCTTCAAGCTTTAATTTAATTAAGCATTGGCATGATTTCGCTTTCATCAGCTTTTTGTTGAGACCACTGGAATATTAGCCGGACTGATGAAAGTAGAAGAGAGAAACACTGGAGTATCCATAAGTGTGTTCAAAGTCAAGACCAGGAAGTGAATGTGCATTCAAATCAATTCTATTATTCCAAACTGAAACCAGGAGAATATTCAGATAAAGGGAGCGATAGAGTAATCACCAAGCATATTTAATCATTGCCATGCTTTTATCAATTAGTTCCAGCTGTTTTTCATGTGGTGACCATGTACAAGAGGGTCTGGGGGACCTCCCCCAGGAATAGACCCAGGAAGCACAGCTGAAACACCAGGTACCGGGCCTCCCAAGGCTGGAAATGCAGCAGGCACGACATCTCCATTTTTGTGTCAGAGCCATGGTCAAACTCAACGTTTTCAGTTTCTAGGTGTTTAAATAAGGCTAAGTATGTTAGTGAAAGGGACCTAATTCTTGTAGAAACAACTGAAGGAATACTAACAATAATGGAATTAATTTAATTATAAAATTTGCCAAAGAACATTTGCAGCCCAATAATCTATAGGTGGACTCTCATTATTTTGAAATTGATCACAAATGAAAATTCAGAGGCAGCAAGTACATTAGCTCCGGGTGAGGCTGCACTGTTAACATTATCAACTTTAAAAATCATACCTAATTAGTGGAAATATGGGTTCTTCAATCAAAAGTTAGACTTAACAGCAAGTCTGTGAGGAATTCCATCAGTTTAGCAAAACAGGACAGCCTAGCATTCTGTTAGAGACCAGAGATTCGAGTTAGGGGACCCTATGACCTCTTAGTTGGCCCCATACTAAATACTACGGCCAATGAATTTTACTTCCTTCTGGCTGAAACAATGGGTCCACCAAGTGGTTGAGCTATAAGACCAGGAAGAATGATGGAGGCCCAGGTAACGAGGTCATACCACCTACAGGCATGTCAGGTTTCATTCCACAGATGTTCTACAACAAGGACAAAAAAACCCAATACATTGCCCGTTTACTAGGCTGCTCAGTACAGTCAACATGTCTTTATCAGAATTGAAGCTATGAAAAGAGTTCATTCACTGTATTGCTGAATGAATAACTTTAATTCCAAGGAGATTCATTCCTTGGGTTGACTTCTCCAAACCAATACTTCACAAGGGTGTCATCATAACTGCCTGTTTGTCAGGTACAACTGGCAGGTCAGGAGGAGCCACTGCAGAAGTTGGCCGAGGAAGCACGTAGCGCAGCTGGTCTGTCAGGCACTGCAGCCACACTGCTGGAAGCAGTGAAGTTCAGTGAGTGCTTACCCAAAGACAGAGGCAGGTCTCAATGTAGAATATCTGGATCCCTATATAAGTAGATTTGGCCTAAGACCTAAATAATAAGGGAGGCTGCCAAGGGAAATCCTTGTTCTTCATGGCATGAAGGTGACCATAACAATTTTCCAAAGAGCATTTGGAGAATCATCTTCTTTGTTACCCTCATTGAACACATCATTTTGGTTATAAAAGTCACAATTTGTTCAGATTCCTTCTTACTGAATCTGTATAAGCTTATTGGATTTAAATAGGGTAGTTAAGTACTCAAATTTGGGAGTAAAAATGGACTTTCTCTAAAGCATTACTGCTGTTGAATTAATTATGAACGACTTAAATATGTTTTAATGAATGCTTTTTTGTTTGCCATCCCTGCCCCCCTCCAGAAGGTACAACGGGAGGGTCAGCTACCATGGGGGCAAGCAAGGAACACACTGGGGCAACAGGTTCTGGGGCCCCTGCTGCTGGGGACCAAGCAGGCAAGCCTCACTGGGTGCCCTGGGCTGAGCACATGTATCATAATGATAACCAGTCTAAGTGAATTCGCAGCCCAACTTGAGGGCAAATCATTAAGCGATGCAGATAATGGTGATTTCACTTGTTTGAAAAATACATTTGTGGCTATTGAATAACGTTTAAATGGGTGTAAGGAACAGGATTGGCTCTTCCATCTCAAAAGGTTGCTGCCTCCTGCCCCAGGTATATTGACATCTCATTTTGAAATGCACTTAAATGGCAGTAAGCTAACATTTTCTCCCTGACAAAAATGAAGCAGGTCAAAACTTGCTTCTGGCTTTCGGGTCAGTCCTGACTCCTAGGGAGTCTTAGAAGGGCCCATGTGGGTTTTCAGAACTGCCAATCTTGGGAGCAGAAAGCCTCCTGTTTCTCATGCAGAGAAGGTGGCGGATCCAACAGCTTGCCTAGTGGTTAGCGGCCTAACATGTCATCCACTCCACCCCCAGGCCTCCTGGACCCTGGTAAAGACAAGTGCATTTTCCTTTCTCATAGGCGCAACTAAAACATCTTCCGGAGGGACCACTAAAGCAGGTGAGAGTCCAACCATAGCATCAAGTACTCGATTAACCACCACTAGAAAACCAGGTTAGTGGAAAGGACAGCTCTGGTGACGCAACATCAGGTTTTCCGAGAAATTGTAAAAAAGGTCACCTTAAATATGGTATGAGGAGTCATTAAAAATAGGGACATATGTGAAAAGCATATCAAAATCATCTACGATGCAGTACCTTCTAGGTATTGAGTGCTGCTGTAGGGCTCCATTGAAGAAAAGGAAATTGTCTCCATCATGCTGACTACTTCAGTCGACAAAACTTAGACAAAGTTTAAAATTAAGGAATGGGTTGAAAAGCTACACAAGTACTGAGAATTTACTATGTTGATGGCACTGTTTTAAGTTACATCACATGCCATTAATTTTCACAGAAACCTGTGGAGTGAGTGCTATTTGTAGCTGTATTTTCAGATGAGGAACATGAGGGGTGGTTTAGTTGGGAGGGGCAAGTTTTGACTTAAGCCTAGGTGGTCTAGTGCTGGAGTTATCATTTCACCCACTCCATTGCCCTTTTGTCCCATGGCAGTTCAGTAAATTAGGCCTCAAAGGAGGGATAAAATCACCTGAGAGCTACACTTTAGGAGAAGATAGTGTTGTTGTTGCTGTTGTTTACATTTACATTAGATTAATTTTCATTTATATTAGATTACTTTTTACATTTACATTTGCAAAACTTGCAATTTGTACTTTATCAATTTAATGTATGCCTTGAAATAATTAGTAAACTGAATGACAGAATACATTTTGGAGGCAGTATCAGGGGAATTTGGCAATAACTGAAATGGAGGTGTTGGTTACGGACATTGTCAAACTTGTAGTAAGTACACTTTGGAGAATGGTGGTGGCACTTATTGAAACAGGCATTCTAAAAGAACGCAGGATGATGGGAAGATCACGAATTCAGATTAAGTAAAATTTGAGGTATCAGTGAGGAGCCCCAGTAAAATTACCAACAAAGCTCTTGACACACAGAATCCATAACAGATAAACCCCTCTGGACCAATAATGAGAGGAGCTATACCATGAGGGTAGGGGGAAGGTAGGGGGAAGAAAGGGGAGGAAAAGGAAAAATGGGGAATCAATTTCAATGATTGGCGTACAACAACCCAAACCCCTTGGGAGGGGGGGGTCGTTGAACAACAGATGCAGGTGAGAGAAGAGAGTGGATGGTGTAAAATATGAAAAAAAAATTATGAATTATCAAGGGTTTATGAGGGCGGGAGGGAGGGGAAAAATGAGGAGCTGATACCAAGGGCTTAAGTGGAAAGCAAATGTTTTGAGAATGATGATGGCAACATATGCACAAGTGTGCTTGATACAATGGATGTATGGATTGTTATAAGAGCTGTAAGAACCCCCAATAAAGTGATTTATTAAAATAAATAAAAATTAAAATTAAATTCAAGTATATTTTAATTGAAATGTGCATCTAATTTTTCTTTTATTAGGCTCAGAAGATAAAAATCCACCAGAACTGATTATAGGTAAGTTGAAATGAAAACAACAAAAAATAACTTCTGTACAATGTGTCCTGAAATGGAATTTCTAACTTTTCTATTGAAGCATTCAAAAAGATCTAAAGTATTGTAGAGTGCTGCCAAAACAATAATTTAATGCAAATTATTCTTTGTGAATTGAGATAAATTTTTTAAAATGCCTATCATAAATCTGTTTGTGATTATATTTTTCAGAGCCATCAAAACAGCCTGAAATACCAGGTAAGAAAAATCAAATGGTATTGCAGTTATTAGGACAGAAAACATGATAGCAGAGGTTTTACTGTATTAAATTTAATTACATGAACTTTAAATTAGGTTATGCTAAAATACAGTTTTAATCTTTTCTATCCTTATGTGTCTTAAAATTATAATAAAGGCATACTAATATAAGTGTATGCACTTAATTTTATAGAATATTTAAATTAACATTACTTGTGTACAAATATACCAGATCAAATAAATAAGCAATAACAATCACAAATTTCTCTCTCAGTAAGAGTAGTATAGTACCGCAGTATATTAGTGTTACCTATAATTTCCATGAAAATTATTTAGCTTTTATTGTATCCCAATATCTCTTCTTAACTTTAAAAACTATTTTTAAAGATAAGCAAAAATATTTATTCTTTAAAATATCTCACCTTTGCTTAAGGGAGTCCCATTTCGCTTCCTTTGAGCACTATTAGCATATAACCTCCCTGAGGACCATCATTTTGCCTTTGTTCACTGAGTAGCCTTAGTGCCTCCACCAGCCCTAGTACGATAGTGAATGAGCTAATTATTAAATTAATTGATTTGAGAATTAATTAGTGAGGTCTTCTATGGCCCTTATCTCACGAGATACTTGTTCCAACCGAGTCAGTAGATTCTACCTTTGTTGAATGGGGACCATGTCTTAGACATCACACAGCATATCATTGCATACAGTAATCATTGCATAAAGTAAATGCTCAATGTATTTAAAGTATGGTTAGATTTCATTTTTATTTATAATCTTATTTGAATAATGCAGGCACTAATTTGTTGGTGAGAAGACATTTATTTGTAAAACGAATAAGTCTGGTTGATTTTAAAGCCCTATCTCTTTCTATTTCACGCTGTTTTCTATAATTCAGTTAGTTACCACACTAACACTAACCTTTAGTCTACATTGTTGCAACCAAGTTTCTCCCATCCAGTCTCAGATGCAATCAGCGTCAAAAAGCAAGAGGCAGTCCTATACTAACTATTGCCTGAGTTTGTGTCAGTTCGATCCTTTAGCAGCTACTCTTTGTATTTCAAATAAATTCTAAAACTTTTAGTCTAATATTTGAGTCTTCTGACTTTACTTTCCAAACTTATTTCTCATTTGCCCCTTTCACACACCACCTTTGAGCCTCACGGAGCTTCCTGCCAGCTCTATGCCTCACTCTCCCTGTGAGTGTAGTGAGTTATGCATTGGGCTGTTCTCGGGGAGAAAGACGAAGTTTTCCACTCTCATGAAGAGTTACAGTCTTGAAAACACACAGGACAGTCTCACCCTGTCCCATGGGGCCACTGTGAGCCTAGATCAACTCAGCGGCAGAGAGTTGGGATTTTTTTGGTTGTTGTTTTGTTTTTAGTTTTTGCCACGTTGAAGTCTGTTTCTTTTTTTAAGGCACAAGGAAAATGTTATCCCTTAATTAAAGCAAATTAGTAAGTGTATAGGTTTTCTTCACACTCATATATTTCTACTTTTCTCAGACCCTTGGCTTTGCTTTCCCTGTCGCTTCTGCGTGATAGGTTCCTTTCCAGAATTCTGTTAGACAAATCCTTATGAACGGCAAAGATCCCATTCAAATTCAGTTCCACGGAATCTTACTGGATCCCACGTATCAGGAGTCATGTTGCCTTTCTTAAACTGCCACAGTGCCCCATCTACTCTGTGTCCTGTGGACCATTCTATGGGTACAGCACAGCAGGAGCAAGGCTTTCATGATTGTAGAGACAGTATACATGTTTCATAAATCAGGAAGAGGATGTTACTTCTCATGGGTGACCTAGTATATCTGAGGAGGGTAAGTGTTGAAGTGTGTAAAGGGGAGGTGTTGGTTCTTTCTCATAAGCAGAGGGATTGTTATTCTACAGAGGACCACCCTCCTCTTTAAAAGAGAAGTGCTGAGAAAAGGTCCAAGGTCATAGTAAACATTCAGAGGCTGACCGTGGACCTAATAAAAGATTGCTGACTTCCTTGTCCTCATTTTGGTGCCACTGCTGTAGTTCCAGTAACTACTAGTACCCGGGGAGTTCCAACGCAGGTAATCGAATAAGGAAGGAACTCTCACTCAAATCTCCTATGAACTCATGTCCAAAGGCAGAGCTGCTCTGGTGAAATGACAGTATACTTTCTTGTCCCAGGATCTCAAAGCTTGAAAGCTCTTTACCACTTATTTCATATAGTTTGCTGTATTTTCTCTGTAGTCAGTAGTGGTGTGGAGAGACTCATAGTCAATGCAATAAAATAAAAAGAGTACACTTTTTCAGCCATAACTTCCTGTAATTTAACAGAAACATAGGGCTTTCTGATCCCATAAAGAGTTTCAGTCTTGGAAATCCACAGGGGCAGCGCTACCCTGTCTTACAGTTGGCATCCACTCGAGGGCAGTGGGTGTGGAGTTTCTGTTTACAGTATGTGTGATCATACCTGTTGTATTACAAGCGCCTGTAGCTCTCAGGTGAAACCAAGGAGAGTTCTCCTTTGAGATAGATGTGGCCACCATGAAGCCATGAAATGTGCTTGCTTTAGATAAATACTTCATCGCGGATGAAAGTAATAGTGGCAAAGGTTCCCATTGCCTCAGACACTCAGCCTACGTAATTGGGTGTACCAAAGAGAAAACCTCCTTCGCTCTCTGGCAGCGAGTGCCAACAGGAGATGTCTGAGGAGGCCACGATGCTACTCCATGGGCTTTGGGGGGGAAATTGTCAAAGGAGGAGAGTCTAGAAGTATGCATTTATTAAAGGACAAAAAGAGGGCCTTTTGTTCCAGTAAAGGAACAGACAGAGGGCCTCCAGATTCAGGTTTCTCATGCCACCCTGTGTGACTATGGCGACCTTAGACCCCACTGGAGTCATCCCGGACACAACTGTTGTCCCTGGAAGTTCCAACCCAGGTGAGACAGTCGGCTGAGTGGACTTTGCCCAGGGCCCCTTCCTCTAAGAAAACGTTTCCACGTCCCGATAACAATTCCAAAGTCTGTAACCTGTTTCTGTCTGAGGGGCTGCAGCATCCCTTGAGGGAGGCAGGTGTTGGAAGACTCTCTAGACGGGAGGCGGCTTTCTCATCACTTCTCCATGAGTACAGCGGGGGAAGGCTGCCACACCACTTTGTGCCCATCCCTTCATGTCTTTTCCATCAAAAACAGCTACTAGCTAGCAAATGACAAGGTTCCCCCTGAAAGTCCCCAAAGACCTGGGTCCCTGCAAATCAGACACATGTTTGCAGAGAAAACTTTCATTTCCTGTCACTGAGCTTCATGCACACACAAACGAGAAACTCAAGAGTTAAAAATTGTGTCAAGAAATTTGCTGTGAGAAACAAACAAACAAGTAACCACTATATCCTCACTTCGCTTTTTATGTTCTTTGCCCTCTCAGAGGCCACAGGTGCCCCAGGGGCAGCAGGGCCCCTGGACCAGGCCTGCCTGGGGGTGAGGGTGGTCAGGCTGAGACTCTCTAGTCCAAGTGTCAGTGTGCGGTGACGGTGGAGTGGGTGAGGCAAGCCCTCACCATTCTGCTGGGCACAGGACAGACAAGGTCCAGCCTCCCTGTGAATTCCTCTGACCTTACCTGCCCTCCGGCCCAGGATCACAGAGAGAGTTCTCTGAAGACAATGTTGAAGGTCATGTCTTTTTCTCACAGGGACTACTACCGTTTCTCCTCAAGTCAGTGGTAATTCAGGCATTTCCAGCCCAGGTAATATATACCACATTAAGAAATATATATATAGAGAGATCACAGCAGGATCTTATTTGACTAAAAGTGATTTGTGTTGGATTTTTTTTAAGTATGGAAAACAACTACAAATATATCCAGAGATTAATATTTAGGAAGACCTGTGTCTTCCTCAGTAGGCACATCCAAATATAGAACAGGAAGTGAAACAGATGGGCATACATGGAATCCCCTTCCACCTGTCAGAGGAAAAGATGGCTGTCCAGTTGGGAAAAGGCTTTGAATAAGTGGGCCAGGAGGATGGATGGAGAACAGTCACAATTTATCATTTGGAACATTAAGTGCTCCAGAATGATGTAAGAGGCCATCAACTACTTCCAAGACACATGGGACAGATGGTTAAAATTTGCTTTTGTCATTCCAGGAGTCACAGGGGTCACAGGGGTGACAGGGGTCACAGGAGTCGGCTCTGGGACCTCTATTAAAACTGGAATTACCAACACAGGTATGATGACAATCATAAGCAAATTAAGCTTTTATAGTATTGCTCTCATGAAAAAACAAAAGCAATCCTAAATCCCTGGAACTTATTATTCTATTCTAGTTCTTCCTGAAGAGTCCACAACTTCCACTAAAGATACTGACACCCCTGGAGCTGACTTCAAATCAAGTAAGAAGAGCCCCCCATGCCTTTTTTATTCACACAAACGATGTCACTCATTAGCACGTCTGTAAAGAGAAAGAATTTCCCGGATGGCACTTTGCAATTACTTTACGAATAGTGCCAGTTTACCCTATTAGTTATTTTTTATCTTTAAAACATTTCCTGAAAATCTGCTAATATCAGCATCCGGAGTCATAGCTGTTGTCCCTGAGGATAGGATAGTTGCATTAATTGTTCTGAGTAATTTCTCCTGTGAAATTACAAACACCAAAGCTTATGGGGAAAGATGGGGGGAGAGGGGCAAGAGAACATCCTGTTCCTGAGAAATAGAGAAGATCTACTAGAATTCTGGAAATATGCCTGGCATTGAATAAAAAAGATGGAAGAGAAACCGATGCATGTGAGCTGTGGTGTTGCCAAAGAATACTGAAAGTGCCATGGACGGTCAAGAGCAAAAGATCTGTTTCCGAAGAAGGACAGCCTGAATGCTCCTTAGGGGCAAGGAGGCGAGATTCTGTCTTACGTACTTCGAACATGCTATCAGGGAAGACAAATCTCTGGAGAAGGTCATCATGCTTGCTAAGGTGAAGTGGAAGGGAAAAAGAGGAAGGGTCTTGGTGAGATGGATTGTCTCAGTAAGGGCAACGGTAGGCTCAATCATAAGAACAATTGTGAGGATGGCCCAGCATTGAATCGTGCTTTGTGCTGTTGTACAGACGAGTCGCCATGAGTTGGAACAACTTCATGGCGCCAAACAACATGCAGATGCCTTATTTTCATACATGAAGCTATGCATCTGTTCAGTACTTTCCCAGTATCTGAAGTTATCAGACACTCATGCTGTTTCTGTTTCCTACACAGGAGGAACCACACCATCAGAGAACCAAGTCCCTGAGAGTAAGACAGGTGAGCATGAGAGAGAGAAAAGTCTACCTCCTGGGTGCAGACTGCCAGGAAGGTTGGCTCAAGTTGAAAATACCGTCACTTTGATGACTATGAAATAAAACGGTTAATAAGACAACACCTAGGGCTCATCAAAGAAGGACGAAGTTTTACTCCTTGTGATGTCAGGTGTTTAGGAAAGAAAGATAAAGACCACAATCATCACAGTCTTCTTTGTGTTTCAGCCACCACTGGGAAGGTTCAAGACACAACTGTTTCCCCTGGAAGTTCCTATACAGGTGGGTCAATAGGTTTGAAGGAACTCTCTAATGGGTCTTTCCAGCAGGAGCTGTCTCCTTTGGTGTGGTTCTCTGCAGAAATACTGTTGAACGCTCTTTCTTGATCTCATGACCCGTGAATCTTTCCCAACTCTAACTTTCCTGGGCATTTTCTCTTTTCCCCTCTTTCAGAGGCTACGACTTCCCTACGAGGAACTGGAACAGCGAGCAATGAGATAGGCAAAGGTGAGAACAGCCGGGCCATTGGGTTTGTTTTCTAATTATGCCTAGTAGCAATATGGCATGCATTTTGTCCACACTCTTCACCTATCACATACTAAGCATGTTCAGATTAAATATTCTTCTTTATGTACTAAAGCTCAATGAACCAATTTTCCATTCACTGTCCACAGGCTCTTTAACCACCATGCAGCCATTTGACTGGCAGTTATATAGATGAGATATAGAGATAACCCCAACTCCTCCTTACTGAATCCGGGAGAAAGGGAAGAATGATTAAAACATGTCTTTGGTCAATGTAATGTGTTGAGGATATTACCTAAGGGATATGTGGATTGTCCTTTGGCTTTTGAAGTCCAGCCTACTCAACAGAAAAGACGCACAGAATGTTTCCTTTATGTGTTTGTTACCCATCTCTTGACAACAAAGCGATGACCCATGGCTACCGTCTGTTTCTTACTTAGCTACCACTAGTTTAGTTTCAGGGAAAACCCTGGAATGAGGAAATTACAATACAGGTTAGTTTAAAGAAGAGGAAGAGAAAGAGGAGGAGGAGGAGGAGGAAGAAGAAGGAGGAGGAGGAGGAGGAGGAGGAGAAGGAGAAAAGGATTTTCACGATGGCAAGATATAGTCACTATATCTACGTCAAGATATTTTCATCTTCTCTTTCTATTCCTTTATTAAATTTACCATTAGTTTGTCAACTTTGTTAATCCTTTCCAAAAAACAACTTCTTGTCTTGTGGATCTTTTCCATTGTTTTTCTGTTTCCCAGTTCGTTTATTTATGCTTATGTTTTCTCTTCTTATGTTGCTGGAGGGTTTGTGTTGCGGCCCTTTTACCAGCTGTTGGAGGTCTTGGGTTGAGGCCATTGATATAATAAAGACGCACCCAGGTTCCTTCTGGAACAGGGGTTGGCAAGCTTTTGAGACAGAAGAATCAATCCTGTCCCTCACCACAATTTAAGAACTATCCATGAGCCATAAATGCATATTTACAAAAAAATGAAATCACCATTGTCACATCTTTGAAATTTTTTCAACTCAATTTCTAGGCCATAAGCACACACCGAAAGAGCTGCAGGTGGCTCATGAGCCATCATGTATCGACCTCTGTTCTAGAAGCAGCTCTTTAGGAAATAAACATGAGCCCTTCGAATGATACGAGTATCTTTTGTTTCAGGCACCCCTGGGCTATCCCTGGGCACAACTGGTGCCCCTGGCACTTCCAACACAAGTAAGTCAACAGGTTGACATGGAATCTTCCTGAGTCCATCTGAGCTAGTTCTCTCCCAGTGTCTCCTGTGTACGGGAAGACCATGTTTTCCCAGGGTCCTTAAAAATATCTTCGTGTCACCTTCTTCCTGTGTTCTGCTCTCTCAGAGGCCACAACTTCCCTGGTAGAACGTGAACCGACTGGAGTTGGAATGAGCACAGGTGAGCTCAGTTAAGGTATTCATTATACTTTTAATAACTTTCTAATAAAATGCTTTACCAGAAATATTTCAAAACTGTTTGAATTTCCCTTATTACACATACTGGGCAAATATTTACTACATCTTCAATATTTGATATCAGCAAATGCAATTCAGACACTGCAACTCTTCCTCCTATGAATCATAGAGTTAGCCTCTGAAAGTTATAGATATAGGTTATCTGGACCCAAAATATATCCCTGTAGTTAAACCCTATTCTTAGAAGTCTTCCTTTTTTTTGTAAATTTGCCAAAATAAGGAAATATTCCCTTGGATATATGGATTAATGCTTGAAATCAGCAAGTCCAAAGAAATAACTCTGATATTTTAAAGACACGCCTCCTGCTTTAAATGTCAGGAGGTGAGCTTTTACATCCTAGCCTTTGGGCCTTTCTTCATTTCTTGTGGTTGATTACAGCAAACAAATGAGGATGCAGGCAGGTGAGAGTGGGACCAGCATTTTCTCCGGGCCATGTGGAGCCATACCAACCGGAGTGGTTACTCCGTGTGGGAATTCTGTGACCTCAGATGACGTAGCCAGGCTGTCCCCAGCAGGCTGGGCTTACAGAACACGTCTTCCTTAAACTCTAGTTCCCTGGTCCTTACAGTTCTCTTTACCAAGCTTGCCTTTCTCTTCATAGTTTTTCCCCTTCTATCATCTCTTTAACTTATTTATATCTGGTATTTATTATGCTCTTTGATGACTACTGGCTCTCAAAACCGCCCAGGCGGACCAATGCATATTACTGAAAAAGCTTAAAAGCCGGATGGATTCTGTTTCCTCCCTTAGGCACTTCTGGTACTCCAGGGGGACGCAACCCTGGCAGTGACACGGGTACACATTATTTAAAGCCTTTGAAAAATGCACACTCGCTGCCATCGATCAATCCCGACTCGTTGTGACTCTCTAAGGCAGGGTGTTTGGCTCCTTTGGGGTTCTAGAACTTTAACTCTTTACACAGGTAGACAGCTTCATCTTTCTCCCACAAAGCAACTGCCAGGTTTGAACCCTGGCTTCGTGATTAGCAGCTGAATGTACAACCTTACTACACCACCAGACCTCCTTAGTTAGAGCCTTGCTTCTTTCTTACCTCACAGTGGAAGTCACACCTAGTGGCATCACATCCGTGCCGGGCTGGCCTGGGACCCAAGAGACAGCACAAGCGGTCACGTTCCCTTTGCTTGGAGACAGATCTCTCTAGGACTACGTGTCCATTGCTTGCGGGTCATACTGATGCCTTCTCCATTAAGAGAATTCATGCTGCATTTACTTTTTAGGTACCACTGGAGGCCCCTCAGGAACAACCACTAGATCTGGAAACTCCAAGACAGGTAGGAAAACAAGCTAACGGCTCTATTTACTGACACCATGCGCTCTCGTTAGGAGATGCTGTGCTGTAACATTAGCCTAAGCTCTGTTCCCAGTATTCTAAACTCCCAGGTTTCACCAGTCTCCTATTTCCTCCCCCAGAAGCCACAACATCCACAAAAGGAACCGGTACTGCTGGAGCTGGATCTGAACCCGGTGAGCCTGATCCACCCACGCTTGGGGCGGTCAGAATGAGGACAGTCTCCCTGCACTTTCCTTCACAGTGCTTGCGTTCTCTGTATGGGTATTGCAAGTAAATCGCTATAGGTTTATTATTAGAGATAAAAATTTTTTTAAAAAACCTTTCAGGAAATCTACTGATTCAAAAATTCAAAAATTAAGCCTTCCTTCACCCTGTCTGAGATGTGATAGGATTTCACCGTTCACATTACAAACATCACCAACGTATATACAGAACCAGAGAACCAAACAGGCCAGTATTGGGGAAAAGCTTATAATTCCCCTTTTATTGGACATCAGAGAGAAGTACTTTGAGCTGAAAACATTGCTTTCTTTGGTTTTGTTCTAACTTGTCAAAAATGGGAAAATGCACTTGATTCACCATATCTCATGTGTCCAGAGTAATGGATTTTTCTCTCACACATGCATACATTTACAAACATGTATATGTATCCATGAATCAAAATTTGGATTCCTTCTTTTTAAACAAGGAAAATTATATGCAGAAAGTGTTAGTTACTTTTCAATCAGAAGGAAGTATTTTCTGGCTTCCTATGAGGAGACAAGAACATTTCAGTTGTGCTTATCTCAAATAGCAGCACCGCCTCAGCACATCCCCCGACCGGAATAGTCAACTTACCTCGTTTCCTGTCTTCCTTCATAAGGAGGCCACACCTTTTGTAGGAGTTAGTGGCACCACTGGAGCAGCAATAAAATCAATTGAGGATTTGGGGAGTTTCACAATGCGTTGCTGTGGTTGGATTCTGGGTTGACAGATTTATTGAAGGAAACAAACAATATAACTTTCAATAAGAACGCTATTCTGAAATAAGTGTGGCTTCACAGAGAAGTTGCAAAGGTGATGTAGAGTTCCCATGGGATGAAGTTTTTATTTCCTCTTGAGGCTACAGCATTTTGAGGGAACTGGGTTTTGTTTTGTTTTATTGTTGTTGTTTTGTTGTTATTGTGTCCCTCTTGGACTCACTTGGACTTCTGCTTCCAAAAGGCTTTCCCTTTCTCAAACGAATGTTAGTGATGCTGGCATTTGGAGAGGAGTCTAGGCAGTAACCGTGACTCTGGATTGGGGAATTTGACTTATTTTTGTCACCATAAAATTCAGTAGGATGGCATCTTTTAGTTCAATTCCTGAAGTTCAATATCTATTCACATATTTTTTTTCTCATTTTCTATTCATTAGGGGCCACTACCAGAGCACCAGAAAATAAGACAGGTAAACATAGAAGAAGCTTATGATTTTAATTTTAATCTTGGACCAAAGAATTATCATGGCTGGGGCATTAGCTCCTGCATTAAACTTGGCTTTGTAAAGGTGCAACTATTGCACTTGGCAGTTCAAGTACAGGTAGGTTAACCTTGTGTGAAGGAAATGTCCTCTTTGAAAATGATGTAACAAAAATGACTTCCATGCTCTACTCACGCTGAGTAGATCTTATACAACTTGTGTTAGACAGGGTTCTCTAGAGAGATAAAACCAAATTCCTGATAATATAATATATTTATTTATAAAGATAATTAGATATATAAGGAGAAATGAACTGTTAAATCATATACAGATAAATATACAATACAAGAAATAAACAGTTAAATTAGAAAGCACGATAAATGGCTTAGTGCAACTCACGTCCGTGAGAGAAAGTTGAGAGACTAGCAGTCCTTCAAGTCTCTGTCTGATGCCAGATCTTCCTCTATTTGTAGAGAGAGCTAGGCTATGTCAGCACAGCAGCCAATCACAAGGCAGGTCACCAACCGCCAGTCCCCAGCTCCCGAGAAGTCTTAAAGGGACCTCAACTTACAGCAACACAGCCCACAGGCTAGGTGTCCCACAGGCAGTGTAGCCTTTAAATTGAGGCACAGAACAAGCAAAGCAGCTGCACGCTGGTCCGATGATCACAGAGCGAGAGACAAGAAAGGCAAGGCTCACCAAGCCATCCATCTCTCTGCCCCTCAGTCAATCCCACCTACGTTTATCAGCCAGGCTGGCACAATAAACTATCTCACAACTCATATATGAAGATACCAGAAAATGAGAAGAGAAGTGATATTTGTCTGAAAATTTTTCTTTTGCTGTTATCATTATAGGTTTCACCGATATACTACCTGAAAATAGTTCAGGCCAAGAAGGTTCTATTTCAGGTAAATATGAAACCAAATGAAAGTTATGTCAGTGTAATAGGCTGCTTATTTACCTCAATATGTTAGACTGAAATGGGTAGTGATTATCCCAATGAAGCTGTCTACCTTTACATGCAAAAGTTTCCTGTGTCCATCTCTTAGGAGCTCCCTAGGGAAAAACCTAGACATAGGGGAACATGGCAAGAAAACAGGAGGAGCAGGAGTAGGGGTGATGATCTAACAATCCTTGTCTTACACCCTTTACATTCCAAAAATGGGGTATATTGAAGAACTTACATATTTATTTCATTTCTGGGTAATATGATGCATGAGAAAACAAAAATAAGTAAGCAGAACCAACATTTCCATCTGTACAATTAGTTTCCGTTTCCTTGATCTTAGGAACCACCACTGCAATGTCTGATAAGCAAACTCCTGGAAGTGAAACAGGTGAGTACAGGAAAGGCCCTGGCCCCACTGATATTTAACCTTAGGGAAGCAAATCACCAAGTCTAGACCACAGTCAATGTATTCACATTGGCTTTGAACTGATCCATAGTTAACTATGGATAAGGCACCTCACTCCAACAAGACAGCCACAGAGAAGGACTTCCGGCTGTGTTAGAGTTCCAGTCTCCTGGCCATGCTTTCTTCCAGGTGGGAGAAGGATTGCTGTTTCGACCTCTGTTTCTTTCTCTTTCCTATTTCAGGCACCACTCAGGTGGTCTCTGGGACAACAGTTGCCACTGGAAGTTCAAACACGGGTAAGTAAATCACCTAGCAGGGAATATAAGGAGCTTCACTTAAAGATGTGCTCTTTCCCCTTTCTATACCCGCTACATATTAATTTTCTAGTAAATCACATTGGTTACAACGAATTCAGGGGGTGAGAGTTCAACTCCATTTGAATAACTCCATGATGAAAAAAAAATTTTAATTCTAGGTGATTAACACTTTATCTTACATGAAATTTTCTTGCCATATTTGTAATGCAATGGAATAATAGAAACCATATATGATGTATCACATAAGGCAAGAAAATTCCTGCTGTGAACCTTTGGGTTCATCATAGAAACTCATCCATTGGTTTTTAACCTAATCCTATTTTAAGGTTAATTAAAAAAAAGAAGAAGAAGAAGAAGACCTAAAGCACAAACAAAACTCATGGCCATGTAGTCAATTCTGACTCCTCGTGGCCCAGTGGGACAGAGTAGAACTGCCCTGGTGGGTGAATGGGAGTAGAAAGCCTCAATTTTCTCCTGCAGAGTGGCTGGTGGTTTCAAACTGCTGACCTTTGAGCTAGCCGACCAATGTGTGCTCCCTAGATCGCCAGGGCTGAATCATAATTCATATTGTGAACTCAGATCTCCTTTTGTGATTTCAGTTACCACAGCCATCGTACCTGGGAGTCCCGGCACAAGTGAGTCATGAAAAAGACGGGGAGCCTGACTGTATCAACGTTGGGAAACCCAATGTGCCCTAGAGAAATAATAATGTGAAGTAATACTGTTACATATTTTTTGGAATATCTGCATTCCTTACCATGTGTTCTTTATTTCTTCTCAGAGTCTACCACATCTACCACCAGAGCTGTAACAGAATCTAGTGAGTGGTTTCTTGTTTCAGTCTTTGGTTCTGAACGTTTTCTCCAGGTTAGAATAGACAGCGCGTGGAAAGATGGGTTGAGCCATGCTTGTATATATTGCTTAAAGGAGTGTTATAATGCGTTCATCGGGCTTGGGCTATTGGTAGTCAGGCTGATGTCCCCCGTCGAGCAGTTTTTTAAGATGTGATTTTACGACACTAAAAAGCTGTATTACTTTCAATTTTTTATCCATCTTAACTCTGTGGGGAGAACTTCGGGGTCCACTAGAGTTTCCAGGGGACCAGAAGATTCTGGTTTGGGTTAGTAGAAATGTTTCATTGCTCACCTTGTGCTTCCTGTCTGAGATAAAGCACACCACTCTTGGGGGGTTTTCATCATGACTGAGGTACCAACAGATTTAAATGTTCTCTTATTTATACTCTTCCTCTCCAGGAGTCCCCACGGAAGTGCCAGGGAGCCAAGTCACAGGAAGTAAAACAGGTGAGCAGAGGAAAAGCACTTCTTTCCAAAATCTTAAACCAAGGTCTCCAGAATGAGACATTTGTTCCCAACGAATGAAACAGCTTGTTGGAAAATACAGTGTTCTAATCTCAATGTATACATTAGGCTGCTAACTGCAAGGTCAGCAGTTCAAACCCACTAGCTGCTTTGTTGGAACATTTCTGAGGATTAAAAAAAGGACTTTGTTTTCAGAGGGCCTAATCTTACAGCTCAAAAGCCTTGAAAGTAGACCTCTTAATGGGTCCAAGGTGGGGGTGGGGGAGGCACAGACCAGCATTAGTAGATCTACTAGCACCCTCCAGATACTTTGGGATTGTTGGTAGTACGAAGGTATCTTAAGACATGTTCTTTTGAGACCGGACAAGGTTCCTTGCTTACCCTCTCTTCATTTTAGGTACCACCAAGGAGGCATCTGAAACAACCACTGCACTGGGAATTGCTACCACAGGTGAGTCAAAACATCTCAAATAAACATTACTTGGTGGCATCTTACCAGACAGACCTGCTTATATGACATTGACCTCTCCCTTCTCCAGTCCCCTGTATTTACCACTTCGGTTCCTCTCTTACTAGGAGTCAAAGATACTTCTGGAACTGGACAGCAAACAGGTAAGCACTGGCCATTCAAAATTGTCAGTGATGAATGTAGTATTGAAAACACATAGGAGTTGAATTTGGGAGAACTAGGCTGATGGGAAGAAATAGGAGAGGCCAAGAAGATGGTGTTAAATGTCCTTTTGGAAGATAACATTGAAGGCCAACCTTTCATCTCTGAGATTTCTCTTAGGCTAGATTGCCATTAAAGTTGCATGCCCAAAGACTTTGTGATACAGCTTGAGAGCTCTGAGACGGGATTGTGAAATGTGGTTGCCCTGAAATCTTTTTCCCCTCCTTTGTCAGGCTCCACCTCAGGGTCAGCTGGCATCACAAGGCCAGACTCCCATCCAGGTAAAATAAGATGACCCAAATGAACTAGAATCAATTGTCCGCTGTAAATGAAGCTTTTGTTAAGCATGACTGTGTGTGGTCACATGTGCATGCACACAGGCAGACACTCAATATGCTTGCATTTATTCTAGTAAATTTAAAATGACAATAAACCAAACAGTCCATTACCGCTGAGTCCATGCTCCCTGAGGGCAACTCCACAGCGCAGAGCAGAGCGGCCAGGTTCGCCAAGGTGGTAAATCTTCACTAATGCAAACTGCTGCAGCTCTCTCCCAAAGGGTGGCTAGTGGGTTTGAACCACCAAACTTCTGATCAGCAGACCAATGGTTAACCTACTAGCCCATCAGGTCTCCTTCCAGGGTTCACTAATGAATTCATTTATGTCCCCCCTCCCCCCTAGGAACCACTGTGAAAGCAGGGGATCGTGAAAGGGAAAATAAAACAGGTCAGTATGGGAAACACCCTAATTTCTATATTATTGATTCAACTAACATTTTAAGCCCCTTATATGTGTTAGACCTTGGAGCAGACACTGATGGCGGTGAGATATGCCATTTGCCATTGATTGATTTTCTGTTCCTGTGAAGAGATTATTAGAAGCGTAGATACTATCATCCCAGTGCCCAGGCTAATCTGAAAAAAATGTGCAATTGTGATTCATTAAAGTGATATGAAATAGAATATTAATTTTTGCTTATTACTTGGTGGTGGTAAGAGAAAGAATCATAGAGGGGGTGACAAAGTTTAATGTTTACTGACATAGACAGGGACATCCTGCCTAACAGCCTTTAAGGAGGCAGACATGACACCACATGAGTAAATTCAGGAATTAACCAATTATTAGCAATGACAGTAGGGACAAAGGGGGATGTCAGGCAGAAAAGGTAAATAGAGTACAGTTCATGAAAGATCTTATTTCCAGTCCTAAAGGTGACTTGATCCTTATCATCAATGGCACTTACCAAGGATCTTACCAAGAGAAAAATGTAATGAGATCTATTTTAGAGAAATTACCGTGACAGCATTGTGGACATTCAGAAGGGGTTCCTTAGGCTTCTTTATGGATGGCAATTCCACTCAGGTGATAGTTTCTGTTGTAGGAGATAACTTCTCTTACCTGAGACTGCTTTCTGCTAATTGGCTCAGCCTTTGTAATTAGGACCCAGCCTCACTTCCTTCAGTTAAGAGTCAAACTCCCACCTATTTAACTCATTCCTCATCTTTATTTTTCAACTAGAAATATTATGTAATGTAACTTTACTTAACCACTTAGAAATCTTAAGTTCTATTCAAATATTCTTCGGCTCCTAGGCCAGCCTTTCTCTTTTTAGATGGAATAAAAATATTGACCTACATTTCAGGAGCTCTTAAATAAAATTTGAAATTTATGAGTGGATGTCTGGGTTGACAAAATATGAGATGTGGGAAACACACAGAAAAAGATACACATGACAGTTTAATGCATTTCATGGGTGTAAAGATCTAACATGATGGAAATATTTTAAGGAGACAAAAATAAGTTAGGTTTTTTATAGATACCTGAATCATTCTTTTTCTTATTTGATTATGCATTTTATCATTCTGTTCATCAGAACTATCTTTAAATAAAATTTTGAAGTAATAGAGATGCACCTTGATGTTATCTGCTTTTTTCTTTTAAATAGCATGTTACACTTTCGTTAACATCCAATTTCCTCTACCAAGACTTACTCTCTATTGGTAGACTTTTGAATATAAGGAAGATCAGAAAGGGGTGATATATGGGCAATGTAGATGCCTGTAGAACTAGCAATGTAGATATTAAATTCAGTAATAAAGGAATGAACTAGATAATTATCCTTATCTCCAGTGTATTCCCATAGCTTCAGATTAATGAGAATTTTCTATGTGTTCATTTGTTTGTTTATTTATAGACTGTCCAGCACCACTCCCACCACCTCCAGGTAAGAACACCTCCATTTAGGAAGCATTCTGAATTGATGCTTTTTCCCTCAGAAATAAAATTTCAGAGGCTGTTGCATGAGTCAGCTGCTAGCTAAGAAAATGTTAGAGAACTGGCAAACTTCAAATGACAAACTAAGCTTTTATATACTAATTTGGTTTTACTCTCTTCATAAGGAATAATGGGCTGTTTTTCTCACAAAAATTAATGAAGCAAACTAAAGAAATGTATCTCTTTACTTAGATTAAAACAAAGTTTACTAATTACTGTCATTGGTAGTATTTTTAACTCGATCATTCCAGATTCATTAAGGAATAAACTCCAGCAAAAGGAAGTCAGGTTCATTAGAATTCACTAATCTTGAGTGGTTAATTGAGTTCCTACTAGGATTAAGACATGGTGATCTGTAAAAATTACTAACAAAGATATACTCTGGCATTAAGATATAGACAACCAAAAAGTGGATGAAGGGAGACGTCAGACAGGGCAAGATATGACAAAATACCCATTTATAAACTATCAAGGGCTCATGCGGGAGGGGGGAGCGGGGAGGGAGGGGAAAAATGAGGACCTAATGTTGGGGGTTTAAATGGAGAGAAAATGTTTTGAGAAACGATGTACAAATGCGCTTTACACAATTGATGTGTGCATGGATTGGGATAACAGTTGTATGAGCCCCTAATAAAATGTTAAAAAAGAAAAAGATAAAGTAATAGATTTTTCCAAAAATATAATCAATTTTCATATAAGACAGAAAATCAATTTTACCATAAAAGAAAAATATGTAATTTATATGAAAAGCACACTTTGTAGGTTAAATTGAGAGTTGTCTGAGTATTTTATTATTAATGTGAAATTTGAGACGAGTCCATAGACTTATCTAAAGCATGTCAGGAGAGCAGTAAGACGAGGTGGAGAAGGTGGGTGAGAACCAAATTAAGGGGTACCTTGAAAGGTAGAATGCAAGAATGAGTTGTGTATCTTACAAGACAAATAGAAGACAAAGCAACCGTTTATCCAAGAAGTGATGAGATGAGAGTTATGCTCTGTGTCGAGTAGAGAACTGATTGGAGCATGAAGTGATATGATTCAGAGTGATCTGTCTAGAAAGTCAGAAAGCCTGATAATTGAAAGATAATAGAGCCTGGGGGTCTTGTCAACTCTCCCACGGAAGAGATCGACTTGAAGATGAAGACGCAGGGTTTGGCAGGGTTTTGAATCCCTAATGATGGAAAGGAAAGATTCAAAGTAGCTCCCACATTTTGGGCTTGAGTGATCGAAAGAATACAAACGGTGCTCCCTGGGATAGAGTCAATTCCAACTCATAGCCACCCTGGGGTTTCAGAGCCTGTAAATCTTTGTGGGAGCAGACAGCCTTCTCTTTCTCCCACAGAGCAGCTGATGGGTTTGAACTGCTGACCTCATGGTTAGCGGTCCAACACTTATCCCACAGTAAGCCCTTCATGACTGTAAATTAGTCTCGAAAAGCAGCTCAGTTTGGAGGAAATGTGGTAAATCTGTTTTGTGCACTTGAGTTTCAGGTTCCTATGAATCTGTCTGAATGAGGACTATTAAACAGAGAGAACCCTGAACCTACAGCTCAAGAGAAAATAAAATGATTATTTAAAAACAATATAAGTAAATAATCTTGCCAACAAGCAAACAAACAAAAAGTCTAGGCTCACACTGGAAGCTTGATGGGCATTCACTTGATGCCATGCAGGAGAATGTGGAGATGGAAGAAAATACCCCGAGAGGTGGGGGTCGGGGTGGGGGAACAAAATAAAAGAGGACTCACTGCCGTTGAGTTGACTCACACGGGGTGGACCTGCACCTCTGAGCTCCTGAGCATGCAACTGTGGGAGTACAAAGCCCAGTCTTTCTCCTCCCTTGAAGCAGTTGGTAGTTTAGAACAGCCGACCTTGACGTGAGCAGCCCAACGGGTATCTAGGGAAAGAAGAGAGTTTAAAAGCTGGAGGAGAAGACTAATAAGAAAGGCAGGAACACACGGACTTTTAGAGCATCCCTCTGAAAGAAGGGGCATTTTTAAGTGGAGAGCTGAGTAATGCCCACTCGTGTAGAACTAGAGACCCTACGAAACCCTCTGTATGTTCTCATTGTGGAGCCTTGGTGATTTGTGAGGTTTGGGAAGAACAAATCAGATTGTAAAACAGTAGCAGGAAGGTGTAGGGACCACTGTCAGGAGAAGTTGAGAATCACCCTTTGCCAGGAATTATGAAAATCAGGCCTCCTTGTTTATGTAACACTGGTTAAGGATACAGGGCTTGAAGCAGGCAAGTATGATTTATCTACTTTACGGCACCGTCTAGTGCTCCATAAATCTAAAACTGGGATATCATAATGCCAATTACAGTATTGGCCACCTGGTGGTTATCTATAAGTAACAGATGGTTCTATTTTGCCAAATTTAATCACCATTTATAATTTCATGTTAACAGTTTGTCACGGTCCACTGGGAGAAGAGAAATCTGTAAGTATATAGTTTTTCCTCTAGTTTGATCCAAACTTGTTTTTGATCCTTTGTCCAAATAGAATTCTAAACTTGTCGTGTATCTGTAGCCTGGAGACATATGGACTGCCAACTGCCATCGATGCACCTGTACTGATGCGAACACCGTCGACTGTAAACCCCAGGAGTGCCCTTCTCCACCCACATGCCAGACTGGAGAGAAACTCAGGAAGTTCACATCGAATGATACTTGCTGTGAAGTTGGATACTGTGGTGTGTATTAATATGACACTATTTGAATTCAATCTGGTTTTTGTTACTATTCATATAATCAATAGGTATTTGCCAGACTATCAGTAGATCTAAAAATGTGCTAGCTGAGTATGACCAATGAAACAGAATCTAGACATCTCCTCTTAAGACTTCTTTGGGAATGGAGAGAAATCCAGAATTGTCTGCTATTGATATACTCAGTAAAGTAGAGGGAAGTGATAATGTTATGGAAAGAATATTCTTGTCCATCAAAATTGGATGATAAATATGACCTCATATAATTTTTCTTTTATAAGTAAAACAATATAATAATGTTTGTTTTACAATAAAGTACATTTGTTTTTCAGAACCAAGGACATGTTTATTTAACAACACTGACTATGAGGTGAGATCTTTTTCACTTAAAATTATTTTTATTTATAGAGCTGGCTAAATAAATCCCGTAATTGGCTACACGAAGGCTCTTTCAGTTTACATGATGAATGAATCATATGTAATGATAAAGAGAAAGTCTGTTCATTTCTTCACATATTCATTTCAAAAGGAATATAAAATATAATGTTCACTATGGCTCTCTTCAAAGGGGGAAATGTGTGATCATTAACTACCCAGTAGTGGTGCTTCTGATAAAATTGCCCAAGGGCCTTGCCAGATGGAGAAGACATACTTGTTAACACTCAAATCAATGAACAAAGTTAAACAGTAATTATAAACAGCAAGATCAGATGGGCAAGCTGTCAGAGATCAAATAGAAAATACCCCAAAGACTAGAACACTATTTTGTGGATATAGCAACAACGTACATTCAGGATAGATCTAGACAGTTGATCTTGCAATTTTACCATTTTAGAAAATGTATCGAGAGGCTAGGAAAATTAGATGATGCTCAAATGTACATGAATGCATTTGAACTGGTGATATTAAATATGAAAGCATCCAACATAAAATATAGAGGATTTAAGCTATAACAAATATTATAAGAATTTTATTTTGATAACTTCTTTATTACACTAAAATTTCACATGAACTTAACTTCTAGTTTCCAGTGTGAATGTGACTTAAGAATTTTTTAAATCATTTTATTGGGGCCTCATACAACTCTTATCACAATCCATACATACATCAATTGTGTCAAGCACATTTTTACATTTGTTGCCCTCATCATTCTCAAAATACTAGCTCTCCACTTAAACCCTTGCTATCAGCTCCTCATTTTTCCCTCTATCTCCCTGCTCCTCCCTCCCTCATGAACCCTTGATAATTTATAAATTATTATTCTTTTGTCATGTCTTACACTGTCCGACGTCTCCCTTCACCCACATTTCTGTTGTCCATTCCCCAGAGAGAAGGTTATATGTAGATCCTTGTAATAGGTTCCCCCTTTCTACTCCACCTTTCCTCCACCCTCCGGTATTGTCACTCTCTCCACTGGTCATGAAGGGATCTTAAAAATTTTTAGAAAACAAAATATAATGACATTTAAAATAACAAAGGAAAAGTTTTATGTCTATTTAGATGTAAAGTTGTTGAAATAGAGAAATATCAGTTCAGCAAAAGCTCATTTTGTGGTGTGATCTCTGAAATAAAAACAATTTCTCAAACTGATATTTGAATTTTGAACATAACCTAATTATAAACCAATCTAGAGAGCTTTAAAAGTATGGAAACACAAAGAAGTAAAAATGTTTTATGACAATGATCACTTGTTCGAATCTAATATTATAAAGCTATTTTATGCCAAATCTATTCCTACCTAGTTCGGTTTTTTTACAAAACAATTTATTGCTGTAAATTAGGGTAGAGTGTTACATTTCAAATTTGCTTTATCCCCTCCCTTGTCCTCATCTTGTGACCAACAATCTCCAAATTCTGCTCCCTTTGTTATGAAAAAAGTAAGAAATTTTTTAGCTTTCCTACTCTTATAACAGTGGCACAATTGGTAAACTAGTCAGCGTTTTATAATCTCTCTTGAAAATTTTAACAAAATAACTGTAGGTAGATTTTGAGTGTCAAGAATCTTGGCACAGTCTGTTAATGAGGGGTTTCGATAATTCATGAAGTAGGACTCTCAGTCTATCTTTCCTTAAATCTTTGCCTAAGGGATGAGCGTCCCTCTAGAAATTCACTGATATATATATATATGAAAAATACAGACTTTATTATCAACCTCAAAAATAGGTCATGATTCATAATGATGTTATTCTCCTTCAAATCATCTTCTCAGGTTGGTGCTTCCTTTGAAGACCCCAGGAACCCATGCGTCTCCTACTCCTGCGAGGATACTGGCTTCGTTGCAGTGGTCCAAGAATGCCCAAAGCAGACATGGTGTGCAGAAGTAAGTCAGCTTTCTAAATCGGTTAGCAATGTACACAAACACAACCTGCCATCTTTCTCACTGGGAAAAAGTTGCTTCTGCCGACAGATAGACAGGCATAAATCTCTTGTAGATTCCAGAGCTCTTTGAACACCATCCTATCTTCCACCATCATATGATTTTAAATTTGTCTAGTTTGTATTGCTTTGTGGATTTTTAATATCAAACATATATTTGCAGATTTTATAAGACTGAATCTAGTGTTCCTCTAGAAGGGGTAAATTATAAGCAAATCAATTTAAATTAACTTTCCCTTTAATAGCTCATGGACTTAGGTTAATTATTATTTTATATTTAGACAGAAATTATCCATATAATCACATATACTGTCTGTATCTTGCTTTTTTTTGGTTCCACAGTCTATTTCTATCATCAAATAATATTATCAGGGTTTATATTTAGTTTTAACTATAAATTATTAATGGAAGCTGAAATTTAAATGAAAATTTTTCTTTCTCAAGATATATAGGGTAATAAAGTGTAGTTTCATAATTCTAATACTGGTTTTCAACATTTACTAAGTTTTTACTCTGAGGCATTGAAAAGTTTTAATGTTTTAAAAATGTATTCAGCGTAGAATGTCATTCCTATCAGGAGCTTAGTCTAGTAGTAATATCATTATTGTCATCTTTTTAATTCAAGTGCTTTTATGCATTATTCTTCAAGATAATTTAATTTTGATATTAAATTAAAATTAAATTAACCCATTATTGAAAAGTTTAGTCTAAATACTCAATCATGCTTTTTTCCCCAAACTTTGTGATGCTACCTAAAAATTTATAAAACATTTAATGATTTATAATTTTTTATATCTTCTCCTGCAGGAAAACAGAATCTATGATTCCAAAAAATGTTGCTATACATGTAAGTCAAATCAAGTTTTATAGAGAGAGTAAAAGCAAAAGATTAATAAAAATGTAGTGTTTGTTCAAGACAAAACAACAGATTATAAATATAAAACCTGCTGAATGCGATGTAACAATGATGAGAAATACAACTTTCCTCTAGTTCCTATATGTTTCCTCCCGGCTCCCACTACCATGACTCGAATTCTATCTTGCAAGTCTGGCTAGACCAGAGGATGTACACTGGTACAGATAGGAACTGAAAATACAGGGAATCCAGGATGGATGAGCCCTATAGGACCAGTGGTATGAGTGGCAAAACAGGGAGGGTAAAGGGAGAATGGGTAGGAAAGAGGGAACTGATTACATGGAACTGTGTGTGACCTCCTCCCTGGGGGACAGACCGAAAAGTGGGTGAAGGGAGATATTGGACAGGGCAAGATATGACAAAATAACTATTTATAAACTATCAAGGGCTTATGAGGGAGGGGGGAGCGGGGAGGGAGGGGAAAAATGAGGACCTAGTGTCGGAGGTTTAAGTGGAGAGAAAATGTTTTGAGAAGCGATGTACAAATGCGCTTTACACAATTGATGTGTGTATGGATTGAGATAACAGTTGTATGAGCCCCTAATAAAATGTTAAAAAAAAGTAAAACAAAAAAACTGCTGAATGTTAACACAACTGGAACTCTTACCTGTAGGAATAAATTAGCAACTAATATTTGTCCATAACGTGTTCTGTTCACTTAGTCATGTTGGTTGCAGCGTTCTTCCGAGTCAAAGGCACTTGTGTTTATAAGGAATACAATGCCATTTTCTTGGGGTCAGCTCACTCTTCTAACCCCAGCATGTCGCGTTGTAAACTGCTGCACTGGATCAGAAGGATGGCCAGCCAAGAGAGAAAATTGCTATCAGAAAACAAACCGTCTCTCTTTTTCTTCTTTTTCTCCCTCTCTCCCCGCCTTCTGTACTCTTTTGTCTTTTTCTTCCCTCTTTCTACATCTTCCTCCCCTTTTTCTTCCTCCCATGAGAGTGATAATAGCAATAATACTAAGGTAGCAATTTTGAGGATTAACTAGGTGCCTGTGCTGTATGATGAGCCCTGATGGTATGGTGCTTATGCATTGGGCTGCAATCTGAAAGGTCAACAGTTTGAAACCACCACCCCACGGTGGATAAAAGATGGGACTTTCTACTCCTCACAGGGTTCCCGTCTCAGAAACTCACCCTGTGCTTATGGAGTCTCTATGAGTCCGAGTAAACTCAATGGCAGTGAATTTATGCTGTATGCTGAGATATTGAAACCCTTTAGTTACATTGTGGAATTGTTGCTATTGTTGCATTCCATTTTATGGATAAGAAACCTGGAGGCTCAGCAAGTGGTGATGTTAGACATTGTGTTGGACTCTGCTGTTGTCTTGTTGTAGGTAAGCAGAGTTGTACAACGTCCCCTGTCAGTGTGACTATTAAATTCAATGGCTGTTCGAAGAAGATCGAGATGGCAAGATGTGTCGGCGACTGCAAGAAGAGTATCAAGTGAGTGTTTCTTTGAATTTTCACTATGCATTCACTTTGGGATACACAGAAATTACATTTTAAACCACTACATGGAGACATTGTTGCGTGACAGCTATCCTATTTTATGGCCAGGATCTCATGAAACAAATACCAAAAATATTAATATCTGAGAAACATTTAAAATAATGCTGAATAATTTTGAGCTAATTTTCTAATGATGCCTAACATAATTATGGGAAACTTAATTCATATAAAGAATACTTAAACAAAGATGTGAAATTTCTCTAAATGTCACTGGAATTTTAGATACATTGTAAATTTTTAAATTTCATCTGCACCTTCAGATATTGCTTGATATTATGGGCAATGATAATTTTGGAACAAACTTAGGTACTTGTAAATCTGTTCATAAAGGCTTTTATGAAATTTTCTGCGCTCTAGTGTTCTCTTTGTGAAATTAGAAAAACCCCTTGGGGCCTCTCTTATCTCTTTTGCCTGACATGCTAATTATCACTGAAACACATCAAACGCTGCTGTGAACAGGGGAAATGCAAGGTCTTGGCCAAGAATAAGCTGGTCGGGACATTGCTGAAGCCACTTCCATGATTAGTTAGAATGTGAGTGTTGATAGCAAAGTCTTCCAAAGGACAATCCAAAAATATTCATTACTGAATTTTCTTTTCCTGTAGGTACAATTATGACATCTTCCAGTTGGAGAATTCCTGCCTCTGCTGCCAAGACGAAAGCTACGAGTTCAGAGAAGTCGATCTCGACTGTCCGGACGGCAGTACACTCCATTACAGATACAGACACATCACGGCGTGCTCTTGCCTAGATAAGTGTCAGCAATCTATCTTTCAAAAGGCCATGTAATGTTAACATCACCTCGGCAGTTGGAACAGGCCAGGTAGTTGTAAGTGAACAAAACTCATGTTAAACAGTGAAAATGACTAAACGGGGACCTCCCTCAAAAAGTGAGATCTCGGTGTAAAGTATTTTGCTCACTTACTGACTGGATCTGAAAAATAAATAAAAATTTGCAAGTAATTAATGAGTGTTTGTGGTTATTTTATGATAATGAGAATATTATTCTTTAAATCAAAAAGAAACTGGGTCATCCAATGGACTCCCCCCCTTTTTAAAAAAATAATTTTATTGGGGGCTCACACAACTCCCATCACAATCCACACATACATCAATAGTATAAAGCACATTTGTACATTTATTGCCCTCATCATTCCCAAAGCATTTGCTCTCCACTTAAGCCCCTGGAATCAGCTCCACATTTTCCCCACTTCCTCCCCGCTCACCCTTCCCTGATGAACCCTTGATAATTTATAAATTATTATCCTGTCATATTTTTCACTGTCCTATGTCTGCCTTCACCCACTTTTCTGTTGACCGTCCCCCCAGGGAGGGAGTTATATATACATCCTTATAATTGGTTCTCCCTTTCCACCCCACCCTCCCTCCACCCTCCCTAATCTCACCACAGGTCCTGAAGGGATCATCTGTCCTAGATTCCCTGTATTGCCAGTTCCCATCTGTGCCAGTGTACATGCTCTGGTCTGGCTGGATTTGTAAGGTAGAATTGGGATCATGATAGTGGGGGAAGGATGCATTTAAGAACTAGAGGAAAGTTGCATGTTTCATCGTTGTTACACTGCACCCTGACTGGCTTGTCTCCTCCCTGCGATGGACTCCCCTTCCTTTTACTCTTCATTTCCTTAGGCCGTTATTCTGTTTCATTTCTCCCTTTCAAAACTCACTTCTTGAACAAGTAGTCTTCATTCCCTTTTTCTACTTCTCTGTCAATGATATGTCAGCTGTCATTTCACTATAACTTCCTCTGCTTAGGACTTCAGGGACCGCCTTATAGTTCTTTGTGGCCCAAAGTCATATCTACTCCTTTTCCTTGCAACATTTTTCTTGCTGTTTTGAGGACATGATTTTTAATGAGTGCTTCAACATTTGGGGGCCACTTTCCTTCTGTGGATCCTTTAAACCTTAGCTTTCTAAAATTATATTCTGTTCCTCTCATCATTGTACATTGTATTCCGGTTCCTTGGCCATTGATTAACACAGGTCAACTGAACTATTTTACACACGGAGGATTCCCATATCTGTATCACCTCTTCTCATTTCAAGACCTTGGATGCAATTCTGAACTTAACATCTCTAACTAGATGGTCTCTAAGCTCCACAAATACAGAAAGGCCCAAACCAGCTAAATATTCTTCTAATAAAATTTACTCCTCTGCTCTATTTTACATACATGTGAAAGAGCTATCTAGGGAAAGTTGAGTTTGACCAATATTATGACTGTCATCTTTCATACATTCTACCACCTCACTGTTTCATAAATGTGAGCCTCGCCTTTCTAGTTCTCTGGTCTCTTGCTTTCTGATGGTTGGACCAGGGTGCAGCTGCCATAGCCTGTTCCCTGATTTAGCTGGCAAGGCTCACTTCCTGCAAGACATCCCTGAGGAGAAGCCTCATGGACCCACCCCGATGCAGCCCTGGGTGCTGGAGCAGCCCTGTGGATACCCCTGCCAGCACTGAGATGCTTACACATTCACTGACTCGGCTTTCCTCCTGCAGTCAGCATCATTGCATCTGTTTTGTGAGATGGAGGAGGTCTTTGTGGATTGATGTTGGACATATGGGTTAATGTTGGACTTGTAGGCTTGGGCAGCACTGGGTTGGGACGTTTTCTTGATGGGCACTTAGCCTTTATATAAAACTCTCTCTTATACATGAGTTTCTGTGGATTTGTTTCTCTAAAGTACCCAGACTAACTCAAAGTCCTTTGCAAACTACGCAAATTCGATTTCTTGGGAATCAGTTTGAATTTCAACTGGAGACCAACCTCCACCAAGAATAGCCAATGCAATTCTTTCTTGGCAATTATTTTCCATGGTCCCCTTAAGATGGGCAACTATGCCACACTGCTCAGTTCTCACTGGTGGCAGGACCAACGATCATCCCGTATCAACTAGTCATTAGCAACTGTCCCTCCCCAAAGAAGGTAAAAATACTTAGGAACCTGCTAAAATTCTATACCAATTAGAAAACAGACCTTGTGAGTCTTAGTCTCATGAAGGTGCTCTCTTTTTTTCCGGAGCTTGGTTTCTGCTATTTCGGGACATATTTGTCTCTCTTATTTATTGTCTGTCTTGATCCCCAAAGCTGTTTTGGCTAAATGAAGAATTTTTTTTAAGATAGCATGTAACTTAGGCAACACTGCCCTCTAGAGTATTTATTTGCCCTGGGCAATCGTCTCAGGGACTATCTTTGCTGTGATCAATTATCAGAGATATTGGAGGATTTGTTCATATGTATCCCTGGATTTTTATGGGAGTCTCATGATAAAGAATATGAGGCTTTAGTCACAAATAGACCTGCCTTTCCATGCGGGTTAGGGTTTTACTCAACTAGATTAAGTATTAACCTCATAATGATACCAGTTCCTCACCGAAGCTCAGCTACTTTTTCTTATGAGGTTCCTGAAATTGTTACAAATGTAAGGAATGTGGGAAATGGAATATAAACTTTCCTTAAACTGTTAGCCAAACTTATCCTGATGATATATTTAAAAGGTTTCTTTCTCTTTGAATGAAACTAGAAGCAGGTGAACAGAGCAAATATTCTCATTTTTTTCTGTATTATGAGTAAATTTGCTGAATATAAATGCCAAGTCTATGGTCACAGTAGAACTGTCTTGCAAGAAAAAGGAAGTAGACTGTCGGGGAAGTAATGCTTGCAAATTTATGCAACTGTTTCCCAATGTTTCATATTGTGCCTATGCACCCATTTAATTCTAATAAAGAAACAAGAATTTTCATTTTTGTTTTGAGAAGCTTCTAAAATTAAAATGCATCAAAAGACATGATGTAGGTTCGTGCTCAAGTCTCACAATGCAGTTGATTGAAAACTCACTTGTCTTATTTTGCTCTTCAAATTATGCCCACCTGTGTTACCCAATCAATAAATATTTATCAAGTGCCTACTATTCTAAGTCATGGAAATACAATGATCCATAAGATTAGATTTTTTATGGAAAATTTACATGCTGGCTGAGTGGGGGTTTAAACAGAAAATAAATGTTATTGTTGGGAACTACGAGGTTAGTGAAATAGGATATTAAAATAGAAAATGATGGGATTTTGAAGAAGCTATTTCAAACAGTGCAGTTAGTGTGTCAGTCAGATTAGGCTAGGATATAATGCAGTTCACAGATTAGCTCCAACAGCTAAGTGGTTTATAGCCACAAACATATCTCTCACTCATGCAAGTCCACAGTAGGTCTTATAAGCTCTCCCAGGCAGTCATCTCTCATGCTGCTGCTGCTGTGAGGTGCCATCTGGTTGGCTCCCATTCACAGCATCCTATGTGTGGCCTGGTTTTACATCAGCCTCACGATTGTTCTTATGTTTGAACACATGGGAGCAGCCACTGTGACGGTCCATCTTGCCCAGGGTCTTCCTCTTTTTCACTGCCCACCTACTTTACAAAGCATGAGGTTCTTTGCCAGTGACTGGTCTCGCCTAACATGTCCAAAGCATGTAGGACGATGTCTCACCATCCTGGATGTATTTCTTCCAAGATTGATTTGATCGTCCTTTTAACAGCCCATGGTACTTTCAATATTCTTCTCCAGCACAATTCAAAAGCATCCATTTTCTTCAGTCCTTCTGATTTAATGTCCAACTTCCATATGCAGGTGAGGCAATTGAAAATACCATGGCTTGGGTCAGGTGCACCTTAATCCTCAAAGTAAAATCTTTGTTTTTCAATACTATAAAGAGGTCTTGTGCAGAAGATTTACCTAATGCAATCATCTTTTGATCTCTTGACTGCTGTTTCCATGAACATTTATTGTGGATCCAAGCAAGACAAAATTTTGACAATTTTTGACACCATTTCTCCATTTATCATGATGTTACCAGTTGTGAGAATTTGCATTTTGTTTACATTTGGTCTTCCATGTAATGACTCGGTAATCCTGGCTACAATAAATCTCGTAGTTTGGCATGTCCGTGAGACTGTTCAACTGTGATAGCACGAGAAGAGGCCTTAACCTAGACATGACACTCTCATAATGCACTCGCCAGAACTGATCAACTCTCCTTATTACACTACAAGAGAGCTCAAGAAAACAGAGCTTTCCATTTGCCCAGTGGAGGCATGCTCTAGCGATAGTATGTAAAAAGTTGTTTTGAGAAGGTAATATTTCTGAATGCTTTGAGATCTGAATAAAAGGTAAAAGCCAGTCAGTTTAAAAGTAAATGTGGGAAACAGATGAGGCAGAAGTAATTGAAGCAAGGATTCTGAGGTAGGAGGAGAAAGAATAGTCACTGAAGGAGCATTGGGTGTCCGTGAGTCACTTCTAATGCATAGCAAACTATAAGATAAAGCAAAACTGTCCCATAAGGTTTCCTATCCTGTCATTTTGATGGAAACAGGTTGTTTCTCTGATTAAACCAGAGCCATTGATAGGTTGGAATGCTGACCTCTCACAGCCCATCGCTTAACCTTTTGGGCAGCAGGGCTTCTCAAAGGAATCAGAGTATGAGATTACGTAAAAGAGGAAGACAGATGGCTAATGGCATAAAATGAAAAGAATAAAAAGTTTGAGTTTTATTGTAAATGTGATGAGAAGCCATTGAAAGTAGTTAAAAACAAGAGTGACATGATCGGATTCATGTTATTAGAAGAACAGTGTGACTGATATATGAGTAAATTTTTAAATTGCTATATAATCATAGAAACCCTTGTTAAATGAAAAATATTAAAATGTGAGCCTATTGTTTCTTGACATCCTCCACATAGGTATTTATACTCCTGAAGGCAGTGTTTTCATGTCTCTAACCCATAGTTTTAACACATTTCAAATACTGAAAACCTAAACAAAGGAAGCAAACGATTGTTGGAGATACTGCTGGCAGATGGACCCCTCAGGTACAAGGGCACGTGGAATGTGACTGAAGAGGAGATGATTTCTTGGAGGGGAGTCAGAGTGAAGCCTTTGGGGTCTTCATTAGCTAATGGGGAACAACTCAAGGTAAAGAGAAACATGCAAAAAATGGAATGATTGCAACTTGGAATGTGCAAAGATTGATTTTAGGAAAATAGAAAGTGGTTAAAAATGAAATGAAATATATGAAGATCAATATCCTAGGCATTAGTGAACTGAAATGGACCAATATTGGCCATTTTGAATCAGAGAACCATATGGTTCACTCTGGCAGGCATAACACAATCAAGAGGAATTGAGGTGGCCTTCCCTGTAAAAAAGGATCTTGCTAAATCTGCCACGAAGTTCAATGCTGTCTAGGATCAGATTATATCTCTCTGCTTTCAAGGAAATCCAATCAATGCAATTTTATTCATATTTATGCACCAACTACAAAAGCTAGAGATGAGGAAATTGAAGGATTCTGCCAACAACTTCCATCAGAAAGTCATCAAACATGCAATCAAGACATATTGATAGGTGTTGGTGACTGGAACACAAAAGTTGGAAACCAATAAGAAGGAGCGTTAGTTGGAAAATATGGACTTGGTGATAGAAATGAAACTGGAGATCGCATGATAGAATTTTGTAAAACTACAGATTTGTTCAGAGCAAATACCCCTTTTCAACAACACAAAAGGTGATTATACGCACAGAATCCTCCAAATGAAACATACAGAAATCAAACTGACTACATCTGTGGGAACACATGAAGGAGAAGCTCAACATCAGCAACTAAAACCAGACCAGGGTTCAAATGTAATTTCTCCTATGTAAGTCCAGGATGAAACTGAAGAAAATGCAAACAAGTCCACGGGAGCCAAAATATCACCTTGAGTCTATCCCACCAGAATTTGCAAGACATCTCAAGAACATATTTGACACATTGAACGCTAATGACAGAATCCCTAAAGAGCTGTGGGAGGACATTAAGATTATCATCGCTTATTAAGAATGTAAAAAGTCATTAAAAGATAGGAAAGAAAGAAAAGATCCAAGTGTTTTCCATAAGAGACTCTGAAACTTGCTATTAATTGTATGGGAGCTCAAGCAAATGGAAGAAAGAAAGAAGTCAAAGAGTTGAACAGAAAATTTCAAATGGCAGCTTGAGAAGACAATGTCAAATATTATAACAAAATGTGCAAGGACCTGGAATTAGAAAACCAAAAGGGAATAACAGGCTCAGCATATCTGAAACTAAAAGAACTCAAGAAAAAAAGTTAAGCCTCTAATTGCAATTTTTACAGATTCTATAGGCAAAATATTGATTGCTGCAGGAAGCATCAAGAGAAGATGTAAAGAATACAGTTCTTTTATCAGAAAAAAACAACTAATTGACAGTCCACCATTTCAGCAGGACGTATATGAGCAAGAACCAATGATGCTGAAGGAAGATGTTCAAGCTGCACTGAATATATTAGCTAAAAACAATGCTCCAGGAAATTGAGGGACTATCCATTGAAATGTTTCAGAAAGTTGAAGAAGAACTGGAAGCGCTAACTCATGTATGCTGGGAAATTTGGAAGATAGTTACCTGGTTGTGTACGACAGGGTTCTCTAGAGAAACAAAACCAGGACACTCATGATTTTAGATAGATAGATGATTAGATTATATAAGATAGATAGATAGATAGATAGATAGATAGATAGATAGATAGATGATAGATAGATAGATAGATAGATAGATAGATAGATAGATAGACAGCACAAAGGCATATAACAGCTAATTAGCCCACACAGCAGTACAGAGGGCTCAGTTCAACTCACTTCCGTGGAACAGTTAAGATACCGGAAGTCCTTCAACTCAAGAGGGCTGCTGGGTCCAAGGTCAAGGAAGCAGACAGCTGAGTCTTCTGTAGGGGAATATAGGCGGTGTCACAGGCAACAAATAGCAGGGCGGGTCACCAACAGTCAGCAAGATGACAAGGTCTGACAGTCCCCAGCTCAAGTGATATATATATACACCAGCAGTGTGGGGAAGCAGGTCTCAAAGGAATCTCAAGCTCTAGCAGCACAACCCACAGGTTGACAGTCCCACCGATAGTGTAACTCATGAGTTGAGGCAGAGAACTAGCAGCAACACACTGGTCCAATCACCAGAGAGCAAGAGAGAGAGAGGGGCGGGGCTCGCCAAGCCATTTATCTCTTTGCCCTCCAATCAAACTGCAACCTTATTAATCCCACATGTTCCTATTGGCCAGGTCGGCACAATAAATCTACTTATCACACTGGCCAACTGACTGGAAGAGGTCCATGTCTGTGTCCATTTCAAAGAAAAGTGACACAACTGAATGCTCAAACTATATATAGAACTATATCATTGATATCGCACACAAGGTAAATTTTACTTAAGATCATCCAACGATGATTGGACAGGGAACTGCCAGTAATTCGGGCCACATCTAGAAGAAGATGTGGAACAAGGAATATCATTGCTGATTTCAGAGGGATCCTGACTCAGAGCAGAGACGACCAGAAAAATGTTTCCTTGTGTTTCCTTGGCTAAGCAGAGGCCTTCAGCTCTATGGACCATGTAATAAATTTCAGATAACCATGAGAATAATGTGAATTCTGGAACACTACATTATGCTCATTTGAACATGGATCAAGAGGCAGTTGTGTGAATGGAACAAAGGAATACTCCATGTTTTAAAAGTAGGAAAGGTATGCATCAAGATTGTATCCTTTCACCATATTTTTCTAACTATATACTGAGAAACTTATCAGAGAAGCTGGATTACATGAAGAAAATATGGTAACAGGATAGGAGGAAGGCTTATTAATAACCTGAAATGGCAGAGTCCAGATCTGGGAGGGAGGGTTGAACTGGACACCTGAAGGAGGTGTGGAGTCAGCGAACACAGATGAGACAGACACGAGAGATGTTCTGGTGGAAGCAATCTCTGCCGAGTTCTCCCAAACAGCTTTATTTATACCATAAAAAATGTTTTGCAGACCACTACATAAAAACAATGCCTTATGATTAACTCCAAAACCACCCTTATTGTTTCCACTAAAAGCTGATAAAAGACCATTATAAGGTCTGTACTTTTTTCTACCACTTTCTGTCCTCTTCCTGGTTCTTTCCCCCTGTACTGTTTGTCTTATATGTCACATACTAATCTTGATTGAGGTGTTCAGAAAATTTGGTTAGACTCATATCCTACTCACTGCCCTATTTTTGGCTCACAATGTTCCTTTTTTCATTGACTAACTTAACATAATGAAACTACCTTATGTCCTACTTCAAAGCCTAATGTCTACAAGCAGAGTTAAATGCTTCTCAGAGTTTTAAATATTTTCCTTTACAAAATTTCCCATGGTAACTGTTCCATTGTCTACCTATGTCTCTTTTATTTTTTATACTCCTGAGGTACCATGGGGAGCCAAACCGTCTGATTCTTTGCCTAAGACTTAATGTTTTCCCTTTTACATGTTTTCTATTAATGTTAACCATTCTCTCTCCTTCTATGTAAGCCCCTGTCCAAGGTAAAGGGGCATCAGTTGGGGGAGGCAGTCTGTAAGGTCCTCTATATCGGGGAGGCCAAAATAGTCCCCCACTACCTAATCTGAATGGAATCTAGGGGTTTTTGGTGGATTTCATTTTCTCCTCTGACCTCAACTTTGGGGTTTCTTCCTCACTCAATTCCCACATATCCCTCTCAAAATTCCCAAAGATGTCTCACTGTCTAAGCCTCTCCAATGCCTCAGTTAAGGAAAGCCCTGTCACATAGAAGCAAGTTTTAGATCTGGTTTCATTCAAGACTGCCCTCGCACCCACTCCAGGTGTGGTAAACATGACAATGCACAAAATTCTCAAGAATGGATTTAACAATAGCAAATATTTGAGGGATGTTGGAAACCCTCGCTGGGAAGCTCTGCTCTGCAGAAGCTCCTTCCTTCAGGCTGTAGCTTTGATGGGCAGCATGGCTGGGATGGCACCCAGCACTGAAATATGCACATGACTCAACCTTGCTTGCTGAAAAAGTGAGGGGGAGTTGAAGCACTTGCTGATGAAACTCAAGGATCACAGCCTTCAGTATGCATTGCAACTCACTGTAAGGAAGACTCAAATCCTCACAACTGGAAAAATATGCAACATGATATATAGAGAAAAGATTGAAGTTGTCAAGGATTTTATCTTACTTGGGTCCACAATCAATGCTCATGTAAGCAGCAGTCAAGGAACAAAAGGTGTCTTCCATTGGGTAAATCTGCTGCACAAGAGCTCTTTGGATTGTTGAAGAGCAAGGCTGTTAACTTGGAGGACTAATGTGTGCCTGACCCAAGCCCTGGCATTCTCCATTGCATCGTATGCTTGTGAAAGTGGAAGACTGAACAAGGAAGACCGCAGAAGAATGGATGCACTTGAACTGTAGTGCTGGAGAAGAACATTGAAAGTGCCGTGGACTGATAAAAGAACAAACAGATCTCTACTGGAAAATTTGTAAGGCCAGAGTGATCCTGAGGGGCAAGGACGGCAAGTCTTACATGCTTTGGACACGTTGTCAGGAGAGACTGGTCCCTGGAAAAGGCCATTGGTTTGGGCAAGTGAAGGGGTGGCAAAAAGAGGACATCCTGGACGAGATGGGTTGACACAGTGGCTGCATCGCAGGGCTGGGGCATAGGAACTGTTACGAGTTGGGTGCAGGGCCCGATGGGCACCTAAAATCGGCAACTCTTCGTTCAAACTACAGCAAAATGGCAATCAGGCAGCCTTGGTGGACTCAAAACACATTTCTTTTCAATGTTATTTGAATTTTGGGAACAAAGTCTGAAAAGGCAAGTTTAGGCTCAATTCCTATATCGTTTCCTAAAG
>NW_022103909.1:14216904-14218476 GCF_000313985.2 Echinops telfairi | reverse complement strand
CTGCCCTCGCATCCACTCCAGGTGCGGTAAACATGACAATGCACAAAATTCTCAAGAATGGATTTAACAACAGCAAATATTTAAGGGATTTTGGAATCCCTCACTGGGAAGCTCTGCTCTGTAGAAACTTCTTCCACCCAGCTGTAGCTTTGCTAGACAGCTTGGTTGGGATGGCTCCCAACATCTCCCCCTTTTTAATTATTTTTCAAATGAAGCCTTTGAATTTCTGCCTGCGCGGAGCGTAAACTGCAGAAGGTCAATCGGAAGACGACTGGAAGAAAAAGAACAAGAAGTATTATCAAAGCTTCAACTCGCAGATTAACAAAAAGTGATAACCTGGACTTTCTTGTAACACATCCAGTTATTTTTTTCTAACAAAGATTGGCCACTTCTGAAGCTGGTAGTACAGAGCTTCCAGAGTGACTGATGGCTGTTATACTGGTGTGTAAAGAGGCTACATTAAAGAAATGTCTGAATGGTTCCAAACTCCCAAAATATGATTCTTAACCTTTTCCTATGGGACTTCTGATTCATTGTAAATTAAAGGAGTGACACAGACCCATTTAGACTGTGAGTGACATCTAAACATCATTCTAGTTTTTAGAGCCTGAATCTGATCACCCATCCATACTACTGCCTCTTCTAAGGCACTAACTCGTGTGTCAAGTTTTTCATGAATTTTTGCTTGTGTCATTAAGGCTATGGTAACATTTTTGGTGAATTCATCAATATGTTCAGCAGTATGCACTTCTTGGACCAAAGTTACAGCAGAGGCGGTCAAGGAACCTGTAATAGCAAATAATGCTACAATACTTAAAATTAAAGAGGCAACAAATCTTCTTTTTCTTTGCAAAATATGTGACATTAACTATAAGGCATGTAGTCCCATATCATCAGACAAGGGTTATCCAGTTTTAAAAGTAACATAACATAAGGGGGTTGTTGAACAATGACAAAAGAAGTTGTATTCAAACAAGAATAAATATAATTGGTTAAAACAGAATTTTTGCAATGAGTAACAAAGACCCCATTATTTTCAAATATTTCTAATGTGCCAAAATCTCCAGGATATAGAACAGCAAAGGGGGAGCGCACGCAAGCTTGAAGGGCTCTGTAGCTGAATTCTTTTTTGGGTCTTTTTAGACCAGCAGGTTGGGTAGCCGTTAAGAGCTTCCACAAAGATGTTTGAACTACTGGACCACTGGAGCCAAAAAAGGTCAAAATAGGAAAAACCCAGCCTGGGGTAAACCATCTGGCCAAAGGTTCAGGAGTGGGCAAATCAGCATCAGACCAATTAAATCTTGTACTCAGTTTGACTAAATCGCAGTAAGCATTGGTGGGAGATGTAATGGAATAATCATATACATACAAATCTGTACCATTTAAAGGATGCTTTACTCCTTTTCTGTCTGACGTGGCTCCCACAATGGCACAATCATGCCATTTTGGAAATCCTATTTTCCTATTGACAGCAAACCAACTATCATCGGCTTCTGGATAAGGGTCACACACAGGAATTTGATCAGGAGGTAAAGTAGAAGTAGTAATGAATTTAAAATCTGGAAACGAGGG
>NW_022103909.1:14213963-14215325 GCF_000313985.2 Echinops telfairi | reverse complement strand
CATGCCCTATAAAAAATTATAATTTATGTTTGCTTATTAAATTTTGTAATTTAGTCAATAAATCAAATATAGTGGTTTTCTGGGGAGGAATGGATGCTCTCTCTATAAATTAAAACCATTTAACCACATACTGTAAATCTGAATAAAGATTAAACAAAGTATTAGATAATGTTTCAAATACATATATTACTGCCATAAGTTCAGCCTTTTGAGTGGACTTCTGATTATTAGAAAATGAAGTCTTATGATCGTCATTTATAACTGCAGCTATGCCAGTAGAGGATCCATCAGTGAAAACAAGGGACGCCGGTGGAGGGTCAAAAGGTTACTTAGAGGATTTTTGAGGGAAAATTACAGAGTGTTCTTTTATAAAATGTAACAGGGTTGTTAGGTGAATGATATGTTATGATTCCTGTATATCCTGCAAGGGCAACCTGCCAATCTGGATCAGATTGCAAAAGGTTTCCAAGCTGATAAGCACTGTAAGGTGATATAATATTGGGGACTTCTATACCAAACAACTCTCTACTCCTTTTTCTACCCTTTATGACAAGCAATTCTATCAAGGAAGTATAAGGAGTGACCATTTTAGGAAAATTGGAAGCTAAATATAACCATTCCAGGGGTCCAGTCTGCCACAAACATCCCATAGGGGAATGGACAGTAGGTAGCAAAGTCAAAGACCAAGGTTTTAAATAGTCCAGTCTTCTTAATTGGTTGTTCATTATTACTTTTTACACCTTTTCCACGGCCAGTTTTCCTTCCTGAGTCAATGCCCTAGGTGACTTAGGGTCAGGGTCCCCTTGTAAGATGGCAAAGAAAGGTTTCAAATCATTAGTAGTTAATTTTTAAAAAGGATGAATCCAATTAACATCCCCTAATAATTTTTGAAAATCGTTTAAGGTTTTTAATGAATCCTGCCTTAATTGTATAGGTTGAGTAATTATTTTTCTCTCCCAATATTTTCCCCTCCAAATAAGAAAAAGGGGGTTCTGTTTGTATTTTTTCTGGGGATATTTTTAGTCCCTGTTGAGTTAGAGCCATTGTAGTATCTTGTAAAATTTCTTGCAATATACCATGGTTTTGATGAGCTAAAAGAATATCATCCATATAATGGATAACATAAGTTTCTAAATACTTATCCCTAATGACTGCAAGGCTGCACTTACATATTTCTGACACAGGTAGGGCTCTTTGAAAGCTGAAACCCAAAGGAGGTGGGGTGGAGGCCAGCCTTTAGACTTCTTAATTTTAGATTTAATTGCCAAATTATTCATGGAGCCATAATGCAGCTTTTTACAATGACCTTTTGATTGAACTGAGGGGAAATCCCAGTCATTGTCATGATATCGGGCAGCTGCT
>NW_022103909.1:14185410-14212604 GCF_000313985.2 Echinops telfairi | reverse complement strand
TCTCAAAATTCCCAAAGATGTCTCACTGTCTAAGCCTCTCCAATGCCTCAGTTAAGGAAAGCCCTGTCACATAGAAGCAAGTTTTAGATCTGGTTTCATTCAAGACTGCCCTCGCACCCACTCCAGGTGTGGTAAACATGACAATGCACAAAATTCTCAAGAATGGATTTAACAATAGCAAATATTTGAGGGATGTTGGAAACCCTCGCTGGGAAGCTCTGCTCTGCAGAAGCTCCTTCCTTCAGGCTGTAGCTTTGATGGGCAGCATGGCTGGGATGGCACCCAGCACTGAAATATGCACATGACTCAACCTTGCTTGCTGAAAAAGTGAGGGGGAGTTGAAGCACTTGCTGATGAAACTCAAGGATCACAGCCTTCAGTATGCATTGCAACTCACTGTAAGGAAGACTCAAATCCTCACAACTGGAAAAATATGCAACATGATATATAGAGAAAAGATTGAAGTTGTCAAGGATTTTATCTTACTTGGGTCCACAATCAATGCTCATGTAAGCAGCAGTCAAGGAACAAAAGGTGTCTTCCATTGGGTAAATCTGCTGCACAAGAGCTCTTTGGATTGTTGAAGAGCAAGGCTGTTAACTTGGAGGACTAATGTGTGCCTGACCCAAGCCCTGGCATTCTCCATTGCATCGTATGCTTGTGAAAGTGGAAGACTGAACAAGGAAGACCGCAGAAGAATGGATGCACTTGAACTGTAGTGCTGGAGAAGAACATTGAAAGTGCCGTGGACTGATAAAAGAACAAACAGATCTCTACTGGAAAATTTGTAAGGCCAGAGTGATCCTGAGGGGCAAGGACGGCAAGTCTTACATGCTTTGGACACGTTGTCAGGAGAGACTGGTCCCTGGAAAAGGCCATTGGTTTGGGCAAGTGAAGGGGTGGCAAAAAGAGGACATCCTGGACGAGATGGGTTGACACAGTGGCTGCATCGCAGGGCTGGGGCATAGGAACTGTTACGAGTTGGGTGCAGGGCCCGATGGGCACCTAAAATCGGCAACTCTTCGTTCAAACTACAGCAAAATGGCAATCAGGCAGCCTTGGTGGACTCAAAACACATTTCTTTTCAATGTTATTTGAATTTTGGGAACAAAGTCTGAAAAGGCAAGTTTAGGCTCAATTCCTATATCGTTTCCTAAAGAAATCCTGAGAGGACAACATTTCCTACCCCCAAAGAATGTACCCCCAAGTGGTACATTGTCACGAAGGGCGGAAACTGCAGATGCAGTATTCCTGGTTTTCTTTCTCACCACTGAAATGTTCAATTTTCTGTTTTTTTCTTCAATTTTCTTAGAATTTCTTCATAATAAACTTCCGTGTATCTCTCTCCTATGGAAAAAAAATGTATCAAAATTATCCCTTTGTTTTTTTGGTAGAGATGAACTTGTTTGTCACTAAAAACTCTTGAGTCCTTTTCAGTTTACTTATCCTCCTCTTAAAAAAAAATTAATTAAGGCGCTCAAACCACAATTTAGGTTTGAGAGATAAGGGATCTGGAGGGGGTTCTGTTTATTTCATTTTTTAAAAGCACTATTATATATATTTACACATCTCATCTCAAGAAATAAAATCAACAATATCCTCTTACACCCTCCATATATGTGGGCTTTTTCTCTCTCTCCATCTCTCCCCTCGCCTTGTTAAATGTTAGACAATGTTAGGTGTTAAATAATATTAACAATAATTGCTAACTTAAGGAGTTAAAGGAAATATGTTGATGACTGCCTCTCATTTTGAAACCTACCCTGACACTGAGGAATATAAAATAGTTTTATCCATAAATGAATTAAGAAAAAAATACATAAGTGAGGTCATGATAAGAGTTTTTCTGAATATACGTTAATAATAATTCCAGTTTTTATTCTGGTGATAGTAGGGGAAAAGAACTATTAGAAAAGTTCATAGTTATAGTTAGTGAATCTCTTGGCTCTATAACCAAAACCAAACCAAACCCACTGCCATTGAGTCGATACTGACTCGTGACCACATAAAACAGCATAGAACTCCCCTCTAGTTTCCAAGACGATAGCTGGTGGTGGGAGGAGAGAAGCCCCGTGATTCTCCAGCAGACCAACTGGTGGTTTCCAGCTACCAGATATGCAGATCACGGTCCAGTGCTAACTACTACACAACCAGGGTTCCCTGGACTTGTAAACATAAGCCATAACAATAGCCAATAGAATATCCATAACAGTGGTAATATTATTATAGATGGTCTCAGTTTTGTGGGTGATTTCCTATATGCTATTTATAATGCCTTGAATTGACTGTGAATTTTCAAAAATATCCTGGGTGTGTCTACTCTTTTCCTTATAAAATCCCATTTTGAGAGTTTATTTCAAAATCAGTGTAAGAGCTTTCATTGTAACCTCTTGTAGTTATTAGAAAATAATGCAAGAGATGCTTAAATATTCAGATACCTAAATGTCAGCATATGTAGTAGATATTTTATCCCATTCTTTGCATGTTTAGCGATATCCTATTTTAATGCCATTGTGCAACCTTGTTCCATAAAGTCTTAATCTGCAGGGTAGACTAACTCCACTTAGATATTCAATAATGGATTTGAATTTTTTAAAGGTACCTGATCATTTTACTGAATAGGAAAGCATAGCAAGTCATGAAATTCTCTCTTAACCACAATTAGTCATTAAAGATAGTGGCACAACAATTACGTATCATATTTATATGCCACATGGAAAGAAGGTTCTCTCTGATTTCTCAAAGAATATTATTTGTACAGAGGCTAAACAAGAAACCCTACTCACAAAGGGAGTAGTAGTAAAAAATGCAGAGAGGGAGAGCTTACTGGTATCTGTAGCTAGCCTTGTTTCTAACACAGAGAAAGGGGTAAGTCTACTCCGGTTCAAGTCCATGGACCAGAGGTTAGCTGGAGGCTTCTTCAGACTCCTGTTGCTACAGGGGGTTGATACACAGGAAACAGGAAGATGAAACACAAGGACCATAGGCTGGTGGGTACCAAGCTGATTGAATCTGACACTGGGAGAAAGAATCAAAGGTCAGCACTCTACTGAGAGCCCTTGTCATAAAACTGAAGTCAAAGCCATCAGGGTCAGCTGTAGAGAATGTTACTTCAGCTCAGAACAACGGTGAGACTCGGCTACACTCAGGAAACCTTGTCCAGATGAATCAGGCCTCATCAAGATCTCCGTTGAGTGTGGTGAGACAGGATGGGGACCGTAGGCAGGTTCAGAGATGGGATAGGAAATCCACTGAGCAGCGGCATATTTCTTCTCCTTGAGTCCACCTCTCTGCGCCTGTTCACCTCTCCAAACCGATGGATCAAGGGGCCAGGGCCGTGGAGATTCCCAACCAATGCACCAAAACATAACAGCAAAGCCATGACTCAGGTGGCATTCTCGGAGAACTTGAAAGAAGAAAAATATGTCAGCTGGCAACCCAGAGGAACTAGCGTTCCAGAAGATCTGGGGAGATTATGCCTTTGTCATCTCAATAAATCAGTCAGTCCCATCTTCTGAGCTAATCTCTTCTTTGAATTTAACTGGCGCAGCAGATCACCACAGCAGCCTTTCTTTTCGTTGAATTGGACTTTTAAAGGCATTCTAGCAAGACTCGGACAAGGACATCACTGAGAGAACTGGTTTGCAGCCGTCTGCTGATCGCAGAGACGTGCTTAAACACATTGTGTTTGGAATCACCCATGCATGCATGATTTGGACCCCTACGAACAATATTTTTCTGGCTCTCCTATAATTGACCACATTTAGACAAATACATATGTAGAGCACTAACAGAAAAATACACGTGGAAGATGGCAGTAGTTTAGCCTCACATAATATGAGGTGCTCACTGTAGTTGTTAGTGCTTTCCAGTCTGTTCCTACTTCTATCAGCTCTCTGGGCAACCTAACCAAACACTGCCTGGTGCTGTGCCAGGCTCACAATTGTCATGCTTGAGCCCATTGTTACAGCCACCGCCTCAGTCCGCCTCCTTCAGAGTCTTCCCCTTTCCACTGGCTGTTTACCAGACACTATGACCTGCTCCAGGGGACTGTCTCTCTTGATAACGTGCCCAAAGAATGTTAGTCAGTCTCATCATCCTTGCTTTCAAAGTGCCTTCTGGCTGTACTTCCTCCGAGTTTGTTCTTCTGTCAGCCCGTGGAAATATCAATATTCCTCGTTAGCATCACGATTTAAGTATAGCAATTCTTCTCTGGCCTCCCTTATTTCATGTCCAGCACTCACTTGTTGGTGAGGTGACTGTAAGTGCCATGATTTGGGTCAAAGGTGCCTTAGTCCTCAAAGTCTTTGCTCTTTAGTTACTTTATTGAAGCCTTTTTCAGAAACTGCCCAATGCAGTGAAAGCTTTGTCATTGAGTTACACCTGACTCCCAGTGACCCTGTCGGATAGGGTTGCCCCTGTGGCTTCCTAGACTGTACATCTCTCTGGGAGTGGAAAGCCGTATCTCGCTGTGGCAGAGCAGTTGGTGGTTTCAACTGCTGGCCTTTTGCTTAGCGGCCAGAGAGGTAGCCATTAGGCCAACATGGTCTCTATGCCCAAAGAAATGACATTATTTCATTTCTTGACTGCTCCTTCCATAGGTGCTGATTATGGACCAAGGAAAATAAAACCCCTGGCAACGTCAATCTCATCTCCATTTATCATGATGTTGTCTATGGATCCATTTGTGATGATTTCGTATGTATTCATACTGTAACATCAGGTGTATTGCAGGCTGTGTAGTCTTTGCTCTTCATCAGTAAGTACTTCAAGTGCTATTCAGGTTGGGCAAATGAGGTTGCGTCATCTGCAAGTTGCATGTAGGTTGACACTGGGCCTTCCTCCAATCCTGATGCTATGTTCTTCTTCATGATCTAGCTTCCCAGATTATTTGTTCAAATTGAATAAGCACAAGGAAAGGATGCAACCCTGATATGTAGCTTTCTGGGATTTAAACCATTCAATAGCCCTTTGTTCTGTTTGAATGACTGTCTTTTGGTCTATGAGCTCAATTAAGTATTCTGGAATTCCTGCTTTTCACAATGTTATCCATAGTTACCATAGGATGGTAGGTTGCAAAGTGACCATAAATTCATCCTATTCTTTTATAAACAACCTTTATTATGTGACTTTACCACTCCTCTCATCAAGAATAGGGTCTCATGTAGCAGGGAATCAAATAAGCCCACATGGATGAAGCACACTAGCCTGTGTGATCCTGAGGTGTTGATGAGATCAGGTTTCAGGTATCAAAAGATCCAAAACAAACAACTATATCAATGAGAAAGAGCGGGGTTGGGATGGAGACCCAAAGGCCATCTATAGATAATTTGACATTCCCCCACAGAATGGTTATAAAGAAGGGATGATTCAGCCAAGTTGCAGTATAGCACCAACAAATCACACATCATTCCTCTAGTCCCTGAATACTTCCTCCCCCCACTACCATGACCCTGTTCTACCTTATACATGGGCTAGACCAGAGAACACATATCAGTACAGATAAAAGCTCTCAGCACTTGGCATTCAAGACAGATAAAGCCCTCAGGAATAGTAGTGGGATTAGCGCCATCCTGAGGGTAGGGAGATGGGAGGAAGGGCGATAAAGGGGGAAGGGAGGAAGGGTGATAAAGGGGGAACCCATCACAAGGTTGGATATATAGTCCTTCCCCTGAGGAGGACCAATAACAGAAATGTGGGTGATGGGAGAAAATGGACAGTGTAAGATACAAATAATAATAATAACAGTATATAATTGACCAAGGATTCATGAGGGTGGGAGGGTGGGTGGGGTAGGGGGAAAAAGAGGAGCTTATACGAAGGGCTCAAGTAGAAAATGTTTTGGAAATGATAATGGCAGCATATGTACAAATATGCTTGATACAATTGATTATGGAATGTTATAAGAGCTATAAGAGCTCCCAATAAAATGATTAACAACAAACAAGCAAAACAGAATAGAGTCTTCGCTCCAATTTTTAAATCTGGGGGTGGTGAAGGGCTTCTTTTATAGTGCAAGCAGAGGCTGGTAAATAACAATACTATTGGATCTAGTGCAGCCTTGATCTTGGTAACCCTTCCACCAACACGTGAATGAGCCCTGACAAGCATCCTTGAAGCTAAATGACTATTTTGGAAAATGTCCGAGCCATCCCAGTTGAGATCTCCAACAGATACATCAGCAAGATCATCTAAATCTTCTAGGCCTAGCTGACATCATAGTAATGAGAATAGAATGAAGTAGACCTGCATTATGTCTTAGAGATAAAGATTATAAGAAAGTTTATATTGAAAGTAAAAATGAGAAAGAAATCAAAGCTAGCACTTAGGTGTTTAGTATAATTTATTGAATTGAAAAAACAACAACAACAACCTTCACTGCTATCCAGTCGATGCTGACTAATAATGACCCTAAAGGAGAGGATATAATGCTAGGTTTCTGAGACTGTAACTCTTTATAGGAGTGGAAAGCCCTATATTTCTCCTGTGGAGAATGGTTTCGAACTACTGACCTTGCTGTTAGCAAGCCAACAGGTAATTACTATGCTACTGGGACTCCCACTTATTGAATGGAATTCATTATTATGAGTAAGTCATTTCCATAGAAGAAGGCCAATGAACAGAATTTCTCAGGATACCAAATCATATGAAATGCTCCAAATGTAAACGATGCTTACTCCTGACCATTATAATCTTATATATAGCCATAGAAAGATGAAGAGAGAAAATATAGAGAAATGAAAGCTGCAAATATAAAATCAAGTGTCAAGCATGATGTATACCCTTTTTCACTTTTGGAAATATTGATATGAGGTCATATTCGAAGTATATGTATTTCTTAGCATTGTCCAATCAATTGTCGGGAAGCAATGGAAAATTGTGGAAATAGCCATGACATCAGTGAACTCAAATACTATTCTCCACTAAAAGGGACCAATTTCCCATAGAGAAAAGGCTGATTTCCCATCTGGGTAATAAATATAGGAGGTGAATGGGAAATGCTTTTATCTTGTCATGCCAAAAAGCAAAAAAAAAGCCATGAAAATCTCTTGAGATGATGACAAAACTCACAGAAACCATCTTGAAAGGACTCACACTGACCACAGATGGATGGATTTGAGCATTGAAATAATAATTTTCTAAATACACTGAAGCGCGGCAAGCATGTAAAAGTCTATGGATTTGTACTGAAACTAGTAAGGGGGAAATCCTCACCCATTTTTGGATACTTTGCTATGTATCCATTTATTTTTCTGGAAATTGAGGAATAAAGGGAAACAAGCATTTATTTAGCTATTTCTTCATGCGCAGGTAAGATTATGGAATTGTTGATTACAGAATTTTTCTTTATACCAGCTAATAAATGTAGAAGGGGTGACCACCATGAAAGAAGTTCATCATTTTGCAACCTCGAGTGGAATAATAAATCTAAGCAGTGACCGCTGAGGGCCTCTTAAACTATCGTGTAAAGAGGATTTGATGAAGAAGAAACCCATTTACTTTATCTTTTATATTAATATTGTTAGCAGTGAGAAATCAGACATTGTGTTCAAAGATGCACTAATTTATATTAGTCTTGCCTAAGGTATTGAACCTGGATCTAATCAGGTGTCTAAATCTAACTTTCATGATTGAAGCATGCTAAATGATACTGCAGACACAAAAAATCCAAATAAGACGTTAAGCTACTTACAGAAATAGTGACCCAGTTTCATCAGCAAATAGAATTGCAAAGGGGGAGGGAGAAATATTTATATTGAAGAAACTTAAAAATTACTTGAATTTGATGTAATGTGTAAATGTAATTTGAATAAACCAACTAAAAACATGTTTAAGGCAGAGAAAAACTGAACATAGATTATGCTGTGTGATATTAAGGGATTATTATTAACTCCATTAGTTGTGATGATGGCACTGTTGTTGTGCTTTGCTTTTTAACCCTCATGTTTTAGATATCCTCATGGGAGTTTTCACTGCTGAGAGGTGGTGATGTAAGATTCTCGGGTGCATCTCATGTCACAGGATGGGTGAAAAGTGGCAAAAGATATTCTCAAAAGATAATGAGGTACAAATGGGGTAATACTCATCTTTAACTGCTTGAGGTTTGAAAAAAAATCATTTATATTGCAGAGAATTCAAACTGTGGAATTGCATGGGAAAGTGATGTTAGGTTCCCCACATCCCAGTGTTTGCTGCACACGTTCAAATATTAAATGGCTGTCTCCATACTTGAAGGGATTAAAAGACCCAAAGTGATCTGAACAAAGTCATCACCACTCAGTACCTTCTGCCTCACAGTGTGGCAACAGTGCACAGTCTATGTGAGGCTCTGTCTCTAGCACGCCACTGCCTTGGTTGCCCTTCAATAATGAATGTCCTTCAATAATGTATGTTATGGTTTCCTGCCCTGACTATTCTCTGTTATACATTCACAAGTCAAAAGTTCTTGCATATTTCAATAAAAATGAGATCTAATTTTGGTGCCAGCTTGAAATTTTCATAGCCTGACCTTGCCATGATAATGTGCACATTCAATTAATTAACATTGAACAGAAATGTACAGCCTGCATGCGGTTTGAAGTGCAGCTTTAGAGCCACATTTATCTACCTCATGACTGTAACTGTTGTGGTGGGTATTTCTGAAGAGAAAACTACCTAAATCTCTTCTTGACTAAAAATTGAAGGGAAATGAGCCATGTGGCGTGGTTGAGGTTCAAGAGATTCCTTGGGAATTAATATAGGCTATTTATTTGAACATCCTTGATATGTTGGAAGCTAATGTTTTATGACACAGCGTATTCATCTTGAACTTTCAGTAGAGAACATTGTTAAGATGTTTCTTTAAATAAAATCACTGATTTTATAGGTCAGTATTAGTAAATGATGATATTTCATATGACTGCGGTATTTAGAGGAGTATATTTATATGGAAGAGACTTATTTATCAATCATTTTAGAAGTTTTGAGGAATCCTGAATTACTATTATATACATGAAATCCATAGTAAGTAACTCTTAATGAATTCTCTTTCTCCCCTTTTACTTTTAATTACATCCATATTCTCTTGCAAAACACTCTTGAAAGAATTTCCAGTTAAAAGACAAACCCCAACTTGGACAAAGCACTAGCAGATGTGGGAGAGAGATGAGGGAAAGGAGGTGGGGGAAAGATTGCAAATCCAGTATTCGCTGTAATTTGGAGAACCATGTGGGATATATTGCAGGTCTCACATTGAAGGAAGACTTGAGAATCAAGTTAGAAGCCAGTTGAAAGGATATGGCCCACTCATCCACATTCCTTAAAGAGAACAACACTCAGTATCTGATTTAGAAGCTACAGTAATACTAAACAACCAAAATATGAAATGGGAAGGAGGAAGAAAGGGGGAAAATTATACCAGAAGTGACATCTAGATTTGCCAAAAAGGAAAGAACAACTTGTACATGTGTCTTGTATAAAGTTGTGCAGCACGTGAAAAGATAGAAACTGTATCCATTCTAGATTAAGAGAATAATTTTTTACTAGATTATTATAGTTTATTTTAATACCAGCTGGGTGTATCAATTGCTACATGTAAAACTCATCATCTGTTCTTACATCTTACAGTTTGTAAGAAAAGAAAACAAATAGGCCTGAAGAATGTATGTTTAATGTAAATTGTATGAAGGAAATTATGAATAATATGGTGCTTATTTAAATTATTCTGAGAGTTTAATAGGAATGAATTCATCTCACAAATGTTGATGAATGTTCATTTTATTCAAGCCTTATTATAATTACTAGTCATTTTGTCATTCATCCATTCCAGTTTTACTTAATATCTACTATGTATTTTCAGAAGTCGCTCCGGTGCTCATGAATCATGAGGTGGTTATAAAGGAAATAAAAAATGATATTATTAAAATATGGTTTAAGAAAAGGTTTATCTGAGGAGAAGAGGTTTGCAATTGGATAGAAAAGATAAGAAGGAGCCAGATACACTAAGTGTTGTGAGAGAGGAGCGTAATCAAAGCACTCCTGTAGCAATAAGTGTGGCGTCTTCAACAAACACAACATTGCTGCTGTGCCTCAATTTAGCAAGGCATATGCGAGTAATATCCTGATATAATGTCAGAGAGCAAGCAGGTCTCAAACATGTAAGGCCCTATAAGCCAAGGTGTGGTTTTCATGTTTCACTCTAATTATAATGGAAGAAACTTGTCAAGTAATGAATTATCTGATATGCCTCCCCTAGCTATACTCTTTGTTAATTCCCACTAATATTTTCTCGATGGGTCTGAGTAGGAGAAAAGAGGAGAGAGTAATGATGATATAGAATTATATGATTTAATTGTGAGTAATCATTAGCAGAGTTAATTGAGGTTGAAAAAATGTGACACTCTAACTAGGGAGTTGGTGAGTTGGCCATCCCACTGAGTTTAAAATGAGCCATCTCAGAAGCAGGAAGAGGAAACTGCACGACCAGAAGAAAGAAGAAGCAAATGTGGAGCTAGGTTTTTGGACCCAGAGATCCTGGGCATTGATCCTAGGTCCAGAGACAGGAAGAACAGAAGAGTGGTGGTAGCAGAAGGAAGAACCAGAGCATGACACAAAGCAATGCTATTCCCAGGTCAAGGAGCATGTCAAGCTGAGTGCCTGTAGGAAGTTTGGTGTTACTTAAAAAGGAGGATGCTTCCAGAAATTTAATTGAGGAGCTAGTCCACAGAGCTAGAGCTGAGAGCATTCCTGTTGAGGCTTATGGTAGAGTAGGGTGCTTTGGGGCATTCAGCAACAGCATTGAAAGAGCTTTGTAATATTGCCTGAGCCAGCCAGTGGCAAAGGAGCCTCATGCCTGAGAGGCCTAGGACCAGACAGAAGCCTGGCTATAGGCACAATGGGAGAGTAGCTGCCCTGACCAAAAAACTGTCCTGTCTATTTCTGATCCTGAATTGTAACCTGTTAACTTTTCTAACAAACCCCATAACCATGAGTATTGTCTGTGAATTCTGTGTGGCCATTGAAATGCATTATCAATCACAGCTAAGAAAAGAGAGTGCATGGGAGGGACAGTTGTGGACAGATGTGGTAAGAAAGTTGGACAGTGGAGGCATGCCTGACCTCAGCCACATAGGAATTGACCTTGGTCAGCTGGATGCTGATAATGTGAATTCTATTCCCCCTTGAGAAGTCAGAGGTCAGAAGCAGGGCCCACATCACTTTTTGGATTATTAAAATATTTTTAAGCAGTGAATGAAATGGTTTTATTGATGTCTTTTTAAAAAATCATTTTATTGGGAGCTTTTACAGATATAATAACATTCCATAGTTCAATCACATCAAGCTGTGTTGTACAATTGCTACCACAATCAGTTTCAAAACATTTTCTTTCTTCTTGAACTCTTTGATATCAGCTCCCCTTTATCCTCTCCCTCCCTCACCCTATCCCCCAGGAACCCGGATTATTTATTCATTGCTTACACAGTCCAATTGTATCTTACACAATCCAGAATGTCCATTCACATACATTTCTATTGTTCTCTCCCTTCAAGTGGAGTTACACAGTCAGCAATGGTATCAGCTTCCTTCCCCCCCGCGCACACACACACACACACTTCTTCCTGTATCTTCAGGGAACATTACTTCTGTTACTGTTTCTGAAGAGTTATCTATCTTGGCTTTCATGTATTGAACTACCTTAATTATACAAATGAACATATGCAAGCCTAACATGATTAATGAGGTAAAATAGATGAAAATCATAATGGTAAGGGGAGGAAATATTAAAGAAATAGAGGAGAGTTGTGTGTTCATCTGTTCATCAGTTCTATGCTGTACCCTGGATTTATCATCCCTTCTCTGTGACCCAACTGAGAGGACTGTCCAATTATATCACAGGTGGGTTTGGGGTCTCCACTACATTATTGATGTCTTTTAAGAACTTATTTTGTGCTGGGGGTGCGGGTTGTTGGGGAGGGGAGTAAGAGAACATCTAAGTGATAAACCTTATGTTTATATATTATTTGTAGAATATAAATGTACACTAAAGAATGCTATGCAGATAGAGCTTTTGGTTTACAGAAATATACATTTCATATTGTGACTCCTTGAAATGTTCTTGAATTCTGATTGCATTTACAGCTAAAGCATGTGCTTCTTATAACTAAATATACAAGTTCCAAATGATCTAAATATACTTCTCTAAACCCTCAACCATCTTCATGTCAGTAATCCAGCTATGATCATAATTCAACTTGTCACATTCAATCTGGCCTAATCACCTCTGGAAAAGTAGAAGTTAACAGATAAGCTAAATCAGTCTAAGGATAAATTATTGTGAATTTCTTCAAGTAAAAACAAATAATTTAGATTTTGTATTTCTGTGTTCATATAAAGTATTGTTCTTGGACTTGATCCAAATCATATTCCAAATATACTGATAAAAATGGTTTAATATCTTAAGTCTGATCATTTATAATTAGGTATGATAGGAAAGAATATATACAACTAAAAATGATTAAAAGAATCAAGGTTCAGAGACATTTTGCTAAGGTTTCTGAATCTCAGGGGTCCTGTGATGATAATTATCTAAGCCCTAGCTTGAAGGGAACAAACCAAATTCACTGCCATGGAACTGATGCCAACTCTAAGTGACCCTGGAGGACCAATAGAGTTGCCCTTGAGGTTCTGAGACTCTAACTGCCTTCAGGAATAGACAGCCCTGTCTTTCTCCTGTGGCATGTCTGGTGGTTTCAAACTCCCAACCTTGCAGATAACAGCCCAATTCTTAACCACTAGACAACCAGGGCTCTTATGGGGTACTCTTGAAGGGACAGTAAGATCCAAGTTCATTCCAGGTTTAAATCTTGAGCGATTGGTAGTTAAATTGAAGGTTATGAATATCCCAAACACAGAAGAAATGTGGCTATTTTAAAAAACAATCTAAGATGCAACATTTCCCAGAATTTTTATTTAGATTTGTATATTTTGAGTTCTCATGTGGAGACATTTGGAAGAATGTATACAAAATATGGGCAAATAGACCCTTTCTTTATGACATTCAGTTCTATAAAAGGACATACAACCAGTATATGCACATTTGAAGGGCTTTAGAAACTATTTTATCTATTGCCTGGACAATCTAAAGAACTCTCTAGAGTAAGAGCATGGCAGATTAATTTATTTTTCACTGACCCAGCAACTAATATATGCAACATTCCTGAAACCTTTGTCCATTGTCACGGCAGGGCTAAGAAGAAGCCATACCCATGTGGTTTGCACCTTTAAAACGTTGTCAACACCCTTTAACATCTTGACATGCATTTCCACAGAGGTCCTCTCTCTCAGTGCCAGAAACCTATTTTGTTTAACTAAAAACTAACAACACATGGACAATAGAAAATGATCAAGCTTTTGTTGTAATTTATAACCCAGAGACGAATTTAGCCACAATAGCTGATGGGGTGGGTGGAGATGATGTTGTAAACGCTACGTTTGGCACGTTAATGGTGAAATTTTCCATAAATCACACTCAAATAATTAAAGAACGAGTGCAAATTATTGCATCTTACACACCCAGTATTAGTTCTCCCATCGACTGCCTTGCTTTTCACTGCAAAGTCATTGACCTACTTCCTTTGCTGCCCGCACCTTTCTTGAAGAGCTAGTCACACTACAGATGAGTGGGTCCCACCCTACCACCGCCCCTCCCCACCCCCAGAGGCGTGGAATTTCTTTTCCCCCAAAGCTATGTATTTTTTTTAAATAGAACAACCTCTCCATAACACAATATATTTGTCAAATCTGAGATTCCACTCTTGGAAACATTTTTCAAATTCAGCTGTTTGGATGGCCGACAGCACCTCCCTCCTTTTTTTCTTCATCTCTTCTAGCTCATCAAATCACTGTTCTTTCATGTGCCTCTTCATTTGCAGAAACAAAAAGAAGTCTCACAGAGTGAGAGGGCAGGTGATTAAGGTGTGTGGGGCAAGAGATACATGCACTTTTTTGGCCAAAAACTGGCACACTGAGATGGCTATGTGAGAAAGTGCATTTTCATGGTGGCAAAATCTGTGCCCTATATGCCACAAGTCAGGCCTTTTTTTGTCACACACTGCTATGCAATCTTTTTCAGAACCTCTAAATAGAAAGCTTGATGAACAGTCTGACCCAGTGGATGGAACTCTAAGTGCACTATGAGTCAGCTTCTGGTCCATCTGAGAAGTTGATGGACATTGACAATGAGATTTATCATCATTTGGCATTTCATTTTTTTAAAATGAGAAAACCACTCATACACTTGCACTTTCCCCATATCATTGCTTTTGTAATGTGTTCAACATCACAACAGTTTCTCTAGCATTTTTCCTGAGCAGGAAATGAAATTTTATAGCCACACACTGTTCTCTAAAATTGGTCATCAAAATAAACCCAACAAACAAACAAACAAACACGCTTTGAGCAAAACTACTTTGACGAAAAAAATCACTGTGACCAGAGAGAACCTCCCCAGGTGACACCAATGGGTACACTAACTCAGAGTTACTTGATGCTCACCTAGAGTGAAAAATGTGTACTATGAAAGCTCTGCTTTGTCCAGTGTAATTTGGGGGGGGGGCTGGGTTTTTTTTTAACCCTGTCTTATTCTTCTCTGGTCACAATATGTGAAGGTTTAAGATAATACTTTGTGCTTTCTACCTAGTTGCTACTAGCCTTAAATATTTATGCCTGCTCTATTCTAAGGAGCCCTGGTGGTGTAGTAGTTACAAGTTAGACTGCTAACTCTAAGGTCAACAGTTTGAAACCACCAGCCACTCCACAGGAGAAGGGCAAGGCTTTCTACTCTTGCAAAGAGTTTCAGTCTCAGAAACCCACAAGGGGAGTTCTACACTGTTCTGCTTGGATCACTGAGTCAGAATCAACCCCATGGCAGTGAATTTGGTTTTGTATTTTGTTGTTATGGTTTGGTTAGTTTATTCTAAAAAAATCATGAAGTACTTGAACAAAAACATGTAATTATCAAGATGCTTTGATAATTACTGGTGGTTGGTATCCAACAGTTGGAAACAAAGACGAAGGAATAGTAATTAGAAAATATGAACTTGGTGATAGAAATGCAGCTGGAATCACAGGAGGGTATTTTGTAAGACCACTGACTGGTTCAGAGCACAGCACAAATGGCAGCTATCCACAAGGACTTCTCTGGAAGGAATACGCAAACAGCAAATTGTGGGGAAAGATGCTGGAGAAACTTAATATCATCAGCTAAAATGAAGCCAGAGGCTGGTTGTGAAACAGACCACCAATTGCTCTCATGTAAGTTCATGTGGGAGCTGAAGAAAATTAAATCATGTCCTCAAACCAGGAACCAAAATACAACCTTGAATAGATCCCCCTTATATTTTGAGGAGGTTTAAAGAACAGGTTTGCTGCATTGAACACTAAGCACAGAAGACCTGGTAAGCTGTGGAAAGATATCAAGGACATCATTCATGAAGAAAGCCCAAGTTCATTGAAAAGACAGGAAAGAAAGTTGTCGGAAGAGGCTCTGGAACTTGCTCTTAATTGTAGAGTAGCTATCGCACATGGAAGCAATGATGACGTGAAAGAGCGGACCAGAACATTTCAAATGGCGGCAGCTCGAGAAGAAAAAGTCAAATAGTGTAATGAAATGTGCAAACACCTGGAGTTGGGAAGCCAAAAAGGGAAAACAAACTCATCAGCATATATTACATGGAATACACTCAAGGAAGAAAGCGAGCCTTGAGTTGCAATCTTGAACGTTCCCTTGGGCAAAATATTGAAAGACATAGGAAGCATCCAGAACTGATGGGAAGAATATAGAGTCACTGTACAAAAAGGGAAAAAACAAAAACTAGTCAGCATTCCACCTTGTCAGAAGGTAACATATAAGCAAGAACCAATGGTACTACTGAAGCAAGAAGTTCAGACTGCCCTGAAAGCACTGGTCATCTACAAGGCACCAGGAATTGGTGGAATACCATTTCAAATGTTTCAACAAGCCGATGAAGCACTGGAAGCACTCACTTGTCTATGCCTGGAATTTTGGAAGATAGCTTCTTAGTCAACTGACTAGAAGAGATCCATATTTGTACCCATTCTAAAGAAAGATGATCCAACAGACTGCACAAATCATTGATATCATATGCAAGTAAAATTTTGCTGAAAAATTTTCCAGCAATTATTGCAGCAGTACATTGGCAGGCAGCTTCCAGCAGTTCAGGCCAGATTCAGAAGAGGAGGTGAAACACGGATTATCATTGCTGATGTCAGGTGCATCTTGGCTAAAAGCAGAGAATATCAGAACGATGTTCATTGCATTTTATTGACTGTGCCAAGGCATTTAACTGTGTGCATCATGATAAACTATGGACAACATTGAGGGAAATGGGAATTACAGAACACAACTGTGCTCACGTGAAACCTGAACATGGATAAAGAGGCAGTTGTGGGAAGAGAACAAGGTATGTGAGAGGTTGCATCCTTTCACCATGTATATTCCATTTGTAGGTTGAGCAAATAACCAGAGAAGCTGGATTATATAAAGAAGAATGGGGGCATCAGGTTTAGAGAAAGGCTTATTAATAAAGGCAATTATTAACAAAGTGAGACATGGAGATAACACAACCTTGCTTGCTGACAGAGAGAAGGACTTGGATCCCTAGCTGGTGAACATCAAGGATGGCAGCCTTCAGTGTGGATCACAGCTCAATGTAATGAAGACCAGTCCTCACAACTAGACCAATAGGTAACAGGATAGTTGTCAAGGATTTCATCTTGCTTGGATCCACAAAAATGCTCAGCGAAACAACATTCAAGAGATCAAACAATGCATTGCATTTGGTAAATCTGCTGCACAAGACCTCTTTAAAGTGTTAAAAAGCAAGGTGGTTACTTCAAGGACTAAGGTGTACCTGACCAGAGCCGTGGTGTTTTCAATTTCCTCATACATGTGAAATCTGGACATTGATTAAGGAAGACCGAAGAATTGATGCATTTGGACCATGGTGCTGGTGAAGACAGGACAAAGTGCTGCCAAAAGCACAGAAAATCTGTGCTTGTAAGAAGTACAGCCAGAATGCTTCTTAAAGACAGGGATGGGCAGATTTTGTCTCAGCTACTTTGGACATGTTGACGGGAGACACAAGTCCCTGGAGAAGAACATGCTTTGTAAAGAGGAGTGGCAGAAAATAAATAGGAAGGCCCTTCCCAAGATGGATTGATACAGTGGCTTTGAGAATGGGCTCAAACAGGACCAGGACCAGGCAGTATTTAGCTTTCTCGGACATAGCATCACTATGAGTCAGAACTGCTTCAGTGGTACCTAACAACAACAACAAACAAACAAAAAATGATTAATGGAAGGAGGTTTGGTACTGCAGTGAGTTAAGCATTTGACAACTAACCACAGGTGTGGGAAAGGTGAAGCTCCCTGCTCCCATAAATATTTGCAGTCTCAGAAAGTCTACTCTACCCTATAAGGTTGCTATGAGGTGGAATCACCTTGATGGTATTGACAGATGGCTAATGAGCATGAGCATATCTTCCTAAGTTTGTTGGCTGCCTGAATATTTGCCTTTCAAAACATGTTGGCAATTACATAATTTAAAATTTAAATAGAATAGAATTTCAACACTTCAACAACAAAAAGATAATCTCCTTTAAAATTTAGCAGTGGACCTGAACAGAAACTTCACCAAAGAAAATAATCTTATAAATTGAATGTTTTTTATTAATCTCTCTATCCCTCCATCTTTCCTCATGTTAAATTATATTATCTTCTTAAGAGATGGATTTTATTTTTTGGCACCTATATCCATAGTACCTAGCATCATACCAAGCACATAACTGAATGTTTGGTATTGAAAAAATAACTGAATAAAATAAGGTGTATCTTTTTAAAACTTTGACTCCATATTCCACGTGGTAAACGGGGAACTTGGTAGAAAGTATTTGACATTATTTCTACACTCGCAACCATAGTCATGGAAAACTAGCCCTGTTTTTAGAAAGACTGAATTGTTCCGAGATAGAAATGTTTTCAAATACACATTCTCCTAGCCAAATAATGTACCCTTGCAATAGTCCCCTAATAAGGGGCAGTCTTAAAGGAGCTACCGTAGTAGGTGAATCATTTCTGTGTCTGGCTACTGCACTATGCCTGAAAGTTATCTGTAGCTAACAGTAATTAGCTTCTATAGCCAACCCACCTTCTAATGTGGTAAACTTGATATTGACCTCTCTTGCTGATACAGATCAGAGATACCTACCCCTAGAAGGCCTCAGGGGTGTTTGAGGTCAATTAGCAAGGTTAAGATGGTGACTCACCTCCTTGCTTGTTTATTATGTTACCGGCTTATTATATTAACCACTGACTATGTAATATGTTAGTTGTATGACATGCCTGCCTTATGAAAGATCTGGAAGCCCCTTTATATATACACATTGGAAAATACATTTCTCTCTCTCAGTCCTCACATTGGGACAAGGAGTCTCTGTGACCCCTGTTTGCCTGTCTGTCTATCTCTATCATTTCCCACAATCACAAAGAACCTGTTTAAGTGGTGGGGACCCCCCTTCACCCCAACAATGCTCTTCAGTTATTTTATCATATTTCTTTGTTAAAGTTCAAGAACATGCCAGTGCTTTCCAAATGCTAGTCCACAAATAAGCACTGCATTGGTTGCCTGGGAAGAAAGAGAAAAGACTATCCAAAATTTAAACTCAGGTGGGGCTATATGTATATATTTTTAAACAGGTTGAATCCAGTTTGACATGAATTCTGCTTCAGTTCTAGGAAGATTTTTCCTTCCCAAATCACTGAAGTCCACACGGTCAAATCCCACAAATGCTTTTTAGTCCTAATGCAGCTTATATTACTCTCGACAACTGCCACTGAGCCCTCTGCTCATCTGAGGGTCTCTCTGCTGTGTTGGATTTGGCAACAGGTCTACTTTAATATTTATCTCAGCTTTTAAAATAGCAAGTAGTATTGAACTTTGGGGTCTCCTATTTAATTTAAATTTCAAGTGGATGTGCATCAAAACCTACGACCGATCCAGCAAAGCAAATAGACCTGAAGGAAAAAAGCAAGAAGAAAGCATTAGAAATAACAAAGGACAGACTGCCTCCGCCTTAGCGTCTGCAGAGGAAGGCAGACTGGCTGCTGCATGCAGAGCACTAGGGTGGCATGAGGTTGACGCTGCAGTCTTCTGTTTCTCTGCTTCGTATAAATTTATCAATGCCAGCCTTCAATTCAAAGCTAAGGAAAGTCACCTTTGAGAAACAATGTCCAATAACAATCTCCTTTAGAAGATTAACACCAGACTAGCCCCAGAGAGGTGGAGACAGGGATGTCCCAAATGCCTAATTTTCTCAAGGTGTTATATGTCATGCTACCCTCCCTCGTGTCCAGCCCCGAATATATTTTCTCACACTCCTGAGTCTGCCATCCATTTCAACATCTCACAGAACTTAACAGCGCGTTAGGGAAATGTCTCACATGGCTGTGAGTGCTGTCAAATCCCATATCTGGAGCTTGGAGATTTGGAGGATCGTCTGCATCCACAAGGCTGCAGAAGTGGATGACATCAGATCAGGTGATAATCCAGGAACCAGAAGTCTGGCTGAGCCAAGTCAAATATGTCTAAAAGTCAAAGGAGATCTTGCTTCTGATGCTGAGTCAGGAAAGAAAAACAAACAAACAAACCAAAAAACAAACTGAAATCTGTGCCTTATGTACAATTAAACAGAATAATGTTTGGTCCTGAATGTTGTTAGGAAGACTAACCCTTCTCTATTGCAACTCAAGACTTGAATTTTCTCAATGCTAACTCAGTGTGACCCTATAGGACGAGGTAGAACTGCCCCTTTGGGTTTCTGAGGCTGAACCTCTTTACAGCAGTCGAAAGGCTTGTCTTTGTTTTGAATTGCTGCCTTTGCAGATCATAGCCCACTACCTAGCCACTACACTGCCGGGGCTGGTCATGAAAGAGCAGGCTTTAATGGAGGTGTGGTTTTAGTCATTAGCAGACCATACTTCTAAGTAAAACTATGTTAGATAGAGTTCTCTAGAGAAACAAAACCAGGACTTATGATTTTATATATATTTAGATAGATAACATAAGAAATAAACCGTTAATTAATTTACAGACTAGTACAAAATGGCTCAGTGCAACTCATTTCCATGAGCTAATACACTGGCAGTCCTTCAAGTCTTGAGGGCCACCGGGTAGTCCTCTGTAGAGCAATTCAGACTATCCAGCCACAGTCAGTAAACAGCAAGGCAGGTCACCAACAGCCAGCCAGACGACAGGGTCTGACAGACCCCAGCTCAAGCGATGTATACTCCAGTAGCGTGGTAAAGCAGGTCTTGAAGGAACCTCAAACGACAGTGACACAGTCCATGGGCTAAGTGTCCCATGGTAGTGTAGATTGCAAATTGAGGCAGAGAACAAGCTAAGGCAGCCACAAACTGGTCCAATCATCAAAGAGCAAGAGACAAGAAAGACGACGCTCGCCTAGCCATTTATCTCTATGCCCTCAATTAATCCCAGATGTGTTCATTGGCCAGGTTGGCACAATAAACCTACCTATCACAGAAACAAATGCTGTTGACTTATGTCCCACCCTTTGCAAGGGAAAGACTAAAGATTCATCCTATCATAATCCTGTAACAGAGAACTTCCTCCCCAAAACCACTGTTATACAGGGTAGAATTTACAGTCCATCACAAAAGTTATTATGGCAAAAAATGATTATGGGCAGAAGGTAAGTAATTGACTATATCTTACTGGCTCTGGGCCATCGTCACAATTATTCCTGTTTGAGTCCATTGTCAAGTCCTCTCACTGAGAGTCTTCCTCCTTGATGTCTGCCCTCTACTTTGCAAAGCATGGAGTCCTTCGCCACACATTGTTCCCACTTAACAGTCTAAAGTACGTTAGAGGAAGTCTTGTTTCTAAGGAACTTTCTGATTGTACTTCTTCCAAGACATGTTTGTTCATATTTTGCAGGCCACCTTCTATTCAATATTTTTCACCAATACCACAATGCAAACGTATCGATTTTACTCCAGCTTTCTTTATTCAACATGTAGCTTTTGCATGCATACGAGGCCATGGAAGATGCTCAGGCTTGTGTCAGGTGTACCTAGGTCAACGAAGTGACATCTTGGCTTTGCAACCATTTAAAAAGGTCTTGTACAGATTTGTCCATTGCCATGAATCACCTGATTTTTTGACTCCTGCTTTGATCGGTGTCAATTGTGCATCCAAGTGAAATGAAATCCTTGATTACTTCAATATTTTTTTCTTTTATCATGATGCTGCTTATTGGACTAGTGTGAGAAATTTTTGTTTATGTTGGATGCAATTCACAAGTTCAGAGCAGCTCAAATTGTAATATCTCTGAAGATAAAACAACTCAACTCCCCATCAACTCTAGAATAGACAAATAAATATGGTGCATTTGCAAAATGGAATATTACATCAAATAATGAAAGACTACATGCAATAATATAGATGAGTCTTACAAAAAGGTGATATTTGCAAGTGTATCAGACACAAAAGATTAACTCCTCTAAAAGATTAAATGTTCCATTTTCACAACCTACACATTTTATGCATGGTGGACACAAACACTAATTACCCTAGGCGGTAGTTGGGAAATTATTGGAAAGGGACAGAAGGAAGTTTGTGGAACTCCTGTAATATTCTGTTCCTTGATGTAAATGCAGGTTATACAATGTGTCCACTTAATTAAAATTCATAAAGGTATAATCTTTTCCATGGAGAGCAAGTAATTTTTAAAATACTTAAAATGTATATTATACAACATAGATTAAAGAACAGATAGATCATCTCAGTAGAAAATTAGGAATGCACAGAAAGTACTAAATAAGCAGAAAATAAATCATGCATATCCCATCTCCAGGAGTACTTAACTATTAATATTTTACATATTTCTTACTGTGTTTTATGCATCCAAACACTGCCTTTTTCTTTAATCCTAGAAGTTTTAAAACCTAAGCTGTGCTTTTTCTTTCTTTTTTTTCTTTCATAACTCTTGACCTAACTGAACTCATTTGGTGACAAAACCTGACCTCAACTGACATGAGGTTATTTATAGTCTTTATTTATCCCACTTGGTGTGAATATTTATACATTTTCTACAAAAGATTAATGTAGGATGCTGCTACAGACACCACTCAGGATATTAGCTCTCTAATTTTAAATTTCTAATTAATGTTGCAATAGCAAAGGGCATGGACACAAGGAGAGGTGTAGAATTTAGACCAATTTAATCTACCATAACCTCTTTTGCTATACTCATATATCAAAAGTTCCATAAAACCAAGCATGGGCTATGCTCAACCAAATGACACCTTTAATAATCACAAAAAAACAGGGAATATAAACTGTCATGGAAAAAAGTAATATGTGAATGGGACTCAAATACCAAATTACAAGGGTGTGATAGGTATATTTATTGTGCCAACCTGACCAATAGGAACACACGGGATTAATAAGGTCACAGTTTGATGGGAAGGCAAAGAGATAAATGGCTCGGCAAGCCCTGCCTCTCTCTCTTTTGCTCTCTGGTGATCAGACCAGCTTGCGGCTGCTAGATCTCTGCCTCAACTTGTGAGCTACACCACCTGTAAGACTGCCAACCCATGCATCGTGTCACCAGAACTTGAGGTTCCTTCACGACATGCTTTGCCACACTGCGGGTGTATACATTGCTCTAACAGGGGACTGTTGGATCCTATCATCTGGCTGACTGTTGGTGACCTGCTCTGCTGTTTGTTGCCTGTGGCCAGATTACCTGCATTGCTCTACAGAAGACTCAGCTGTCTGCTTCCTTGATCTTGTACCCAGCAGACCTTGTGAATTGAAGGACTTCCAGTATATTAACTGCTTCAGGGAAGTTAGTTGAACTGAGCCCTCTGTACTGCTGTGTGGAGTAATTAGCTGTTATATTTCTTCATGCTGTGTATATCTACCTATAATCATAAGTATCCTGATTTTGTTTCTCTAAAGAACCCTGCCTGACACAATTGGCACCAGGCATCATTCTTGAGAAACAAGATCATAAATATGGACTTCTCAAATTGGCTCTCCAGCCTGATTAGGCTTAACAGCACTGATAATGCTATCTCTACCCTTAAAGGCATGGATAATTCTGCCACTCTTACTAGAGTAGGTGGTGTTAATCCATAGCATAAAGTAGCAAAGCTAATATCCATTGTATCACCACCAATAGTCTTCCTTTTTCCTCTGCCACTCCAGTCATTGCCCAATGGGCACATGAACGAAGTAGACATGGTGGCAGGGATGGAGGTTATGCATGGGCACAGCAACATGGACTTCCACTTACCAAGGCTGACTTGGCCACTGCCACTGCTGAATGCCCCATTTGCCAGCAGCAGAAACCAACATTAACTCCAAGATATGGGACCATTCCATGGGGACAGTACCGGCAACCTGGTGACAGGTTGATTACATAGGACCACTTCTATCATGGAGGAGACAGCGTTTTGTTCTTACTGGAATAGACACCTACTCTGGATATGGATTTGCCTTCCCTGCACGCGATGCTTCTACCAAAACTATTATTCGTGGACTTACAGAATGCCTCATCCACCAGCATGGCATCTCACATAGCATTGCTTCAGATCATGGAACTTTCTTCACAGAAAATGAGGTTTGGCATAGGCCCATGCCCATGGAATCCACTGGTCGTATCATGTTCCTCATCATTCTGAAGCAGCTGGCTTGATTAAACGATGGAATGGGCTCCCGAAGACACAATTACGGTGCCAACTAGGCGGCAACAACTTGTGAGGTTAGGGAAATGTTCTCCAGGAGGCTGTATATGCTCTAAACCAGTGGTCAATATATGGTGCTGTGTCTCCAATAGCCAGGATTAATGGGTCCAGGAACCAAGGGGTGGAAGCTGGAGTGGCACCACTCACTATTACTCCTAGTGATCCACTTGCAGCATTTTTGCTTCCTGTCCCAGCAACCTATGAACTTCAGGCCTGGAGGTCCTGGTTCTGAAGGAAGGAACTCTCCTACCTGGAAACATAGCATGGATTCCACTGAACTGGCAGCTGAGAATGACCCCTGGCCACTTTGGGCTTCTCATGCCTTTGGATCAACAGGTCAGGAAGGGTGTCACTGTACTGAGTGGTGTGATTGATGCTGATTACCAAGGAGAAATTGGACTGGTGCTACATAACGGAGGTAAAGAAGAATATGTCTGGAATCCAGGAGATCCCGTTGGCTGTTTCTTAGTACTACCGTGCCCTGTGGTTAAAGTAAATGGTAAGCTACAGCAATCCAATCCTGACAGGACATCTAATGACCCTGACGCATCAGGAATGAAGGTCTGGGTGATCCCACCAGGCAAAAGACTGCAGCTAGCTGAGGTGCTTGCCGAGGGCAAAGGTAATACAAAATGGGTGGTAGAAGAAGGTAGTTCTATCTATCAATTACGACCACGTGATCAATTGCAAAGGTGAAGTTTGTGATTGTCAGTTTATTTTCTTTATATGTACTTATGGAATATCTTTCCTTTGTTAATGTATGATATACCAGATACAATTAGATTCAGTGTGTTTTCATTTTAATGTAAGATAGATATTTGCTGTTAGGTATAAGTGTGATTTCACTACTGTCTAGAAATTATATATGGCTAAAGAATTGTATACAGGTGCAAGCTGAAGAGGTGAACTGTGATAAGTAGGTTTATTGTGCCAACCTGGCCAATAAGAACATGTGAGATTAATAAAGTTGCAGTTTGATTGAAGGCCAAAGAGTTAAATGGCTCAGCGTGCCCTGCCTGTCTCTCCCTTGCTCTCTGGTGATTGGACCAGTGTGCATCTGCCTTAGCTAGTTCTCTGCCTCAACTTGCAAGCTACACTACCTGTGGGACACCCAACCTGTGGACTGTGTCGCTAGAGCTTGAGGTTCCTTTGAGACCTACTTCACCACACTCCTGGTGTATACATCGCTTGAGCTGAGGACAGTCAGAGCCTTCATCTGGGTGACTGTTGGTGACCTACCCTGCTGTTTGCTGCCTTTCACCGGACTGTCTGCATTGCTCTGAAGAAGACTCAGCTGTCTGCTTCCTTGACTTTGGACCCAGAAGCCTCATGAGTTGAAGTACTTCCACTCTGTTTCACAGAAGTGAGTTGAACTGAGCCCTCTGTAATGTTGTGTGGACTAATTAGCTGTTGTATTCCTTTGATATATATATATGTATATATCTATCCATATATATGCATGTGTGTGTGTGTACATATATGCATACATAAATAAAATCATAGCGTCCTGGTTTTGTTTCTCCAGAGAAGCCTGTCTAACACATAGCTATAGACTAGTAATTGCTTCCAGAACTGCATTAATTTGTTGAAACTTTTCAGTTGGTGTTCAGTAAATTCCTGAAGATTTTTTTTCATTAACGCCTTCAGTGCCGATTGGACTTCTTTCTCCATTACCGTTTGTTGTTGATCATATGCTATCTCTTCACGCAGTTGAATGTCAACCAATTCTATTTGGCATGTGATTCTGTGTATCCCTTCCTCTTCTTCTGATGCACCTTGCATCCTTCAATGCTTTCCTCATGTCTTGGGTGTCCTCAAGTTGGTGCTAACCCACCACAGCCCCGTGCACAATAAAGCAAAACACTGCTTGGTCCTGCACCATCCTCACCATTATTGCTGTGAAGCCTAATTCTTCTATATTTCAACCCATAGCTTGACTTTTCTCTTCATATATGATCTTCTTGATGTCATTACAGAACTCCTCAGGTATTCCGTTATTACAGTGCATCAATCTGTTCTTGGGATGGTGAACTCTGAATCCCAGTTCCCGTTCAGGACAGAGTAGAACAGCCAAACCACATTTTCAAGGAGTTGTTCATGATAGCAGCAGGCTGCCACATCTTTTTGTCCCCAGGGAGCAGTTGGTGAGCTGGAACCCCTGGGCTTTCAATTAGCAGCTCCCCCCATAGCCCCTAGGCTGCCACCAGTTCCTTACACACTGGTGCATAGGTACCAGTTGGACTTCTAGTTCTTCTTGCTCTGTTCTCTCTGCATGTTGTTGTTGAGTGCTGTCCAGTCGATTCCAATAATGGCTTAATGCAACAGAATAAAACGACTCTCCCAGGTTTCCGAGGTGGCCAGCTTCACAGAAGCAGCCTTTCTCCAGAAGAGCCGTTTGGTGGGTTCAAAACACCAGCCTTTAGGTTACCAGCCAAATGCATGACCATTAGACCACTAGGGGCCTTTACTCTCTCACCAGACACTTCATGTTCAGGAGAAGTATGAAATGTCACTTTTCTAACTTCAGAACATTCTCAGTTCCACGCAGTGAGGTCCAGATCGCCTTCCAAGGGCAGTCTAGGCTCATCTCAGGCCCACAGAACTCCTGCTCGCTCTGGTCCTGCATTTTAAGCTCTGGCTCATGGCCAACAAGAAAAACAATAATATAAATAGAACAGAGTATTTTAGCCAAATAAACTTATAATGTATTCATTTGTGCTCTCTCATATCTTAATTGTGGGATTGGAAAACATGCACCAGGGGCAACGATGTGATCATTCACACATATTGGTTCCATAAAGTCCTTTTGAGGATTTTACGCCACTTAGTCCCCATGGGACAGACTCTAACTAGAGAGGGAAATGGCAGGAAATGAGGTAGGTGACCAGATCTGGGTTTGAGGAGCGCAGGAAGGGTGTGGATTGGTTCCCCGCCCCCTAGTACTTCTGGGTATAAAAAGGAGAGTGGTTGTTGTCCGGTGTGTCCCCACACAGAGTGGCCCTGTGCAGGACAGAATGAAACTCTGCCTGGCCCTGTGTTCTCCATAATTGTTCTTATGTTTCAACCACTGCTGCAGACACGGTATCAATCCAGTTCCTTGCCAGTTTTCTTCTTTTCTGCTGCCCTTCCATTTTGCCAAGCATGATGTCCTTCTCCAAGGACGGGCCCCTCTATTCACACGTCCAAAGTATGGGAGACACCATCTCGCCATGCTCAACTCCAGGGGGCATTTTGTAGAGCGGGATATTGACAATCTGTCTTACCCTTTAGAGGATTCCTAGGGATCCTTATGGACCTTGTCCAGAAACACCAGGAGAAAGTGTCTTCCGGGGCGGATGGAATATATTCTGGCACAATTTGCTGGCAC
>NW_022103909.1:14183181-14184817 GCF_000313985.2 Echinops telfairi | reverse complement strand
TTCCGTGTGTCATAGGCTCTTATTTCTTAGCTGAACCTGTGCACATCCTAGCCCGCAGTGAAAGGCAGGACTGGGGTCAATATCGTGGGGTGGTGGTGCTGGTGCTGGTGGTGAGGAAGCCTCAAGGAACCCGAGGATTATTGTGTCTTCATTGACTCATACCTTCCCTGGGACTGCTCTGTGGGGGGAGGTCCCAGTTTCTACAGATGGGCTTTGGTCTCTGTCCCGACCAAAGAGAATAAGGCAAAGAAAGTGAACACAGATGGGAGAAAACTCATGTCAAGCCATGTAAGGAGTGCCGATGGACCAGGAGCAGATTCTGAAAAGCACTGAGGACTTTCTGGTAAAGTCACCCGAGAGAAAGAACCTGCCCCTCGAGGCTCTGCCCTGCAGGTAGACTTCGGGCCTCCTAAACTTGAAGACAATACATTTCTATTCATTAAAGCTGCCTACTGTGGCTTTTCTATTAATTCAACACCAGCAACCAAAAAGAAGTGATAGCTCAATTGTGAGCATCTTAAATTCACTTGATCTAGTTTTCTTTCACTTTAAAATTATTTTGTTTCTTCACTACTAGAAGAATGCATTTTAAATATTGCAAAATCTGAAATAAATTTTGAAAGGTCAAGCATTTATGAAAAACTAAGGCAATGATTACTAAGAGTGTACAATTTCATAAAACACTATGATGAGTCTTAAAATAAGAGTCCATTAAAGGCAACAGATTTTTTTAATTAAAGAAAATTTCTGAGAAAGGAATTAATTAGTCATAAGGGTCACTACAGCTCTTTAAATGAACAGAGAATTCTGGAAAGTATATAAATATTCATACAAATATAACTTTCACTGACAAGGTGTCATTTTCTTTATTAAAGTCACCTAATTTGAAAAATGTACCCCCAGAGAAATACAAGAACACAGTGTAACGTGAATATTAAATATTATAAAAGTTTTAAAACATCAGACTTCTTGCTTAGTTCTCCTTATTTGTCTTTTCTTAGCAAGTGAGTTTAATGAATAGTTTTAAAATGTAGGAAGTATTGTATTCTGGCCTACAGATGACAGTAGTCTTTGGTGTGATGGTCTATTGGGACACCAAGTACTTTTCCATGGTGGGGGAGAAAAAAGGCTCTAATAATCTAGAAAATAGTTTTCAGATCATTGAATGACAAATTAAGATTCAGGACTTTTATTCCAAGCTCACTCAAGGAGCTGCCAACCAGGCAAAACAAATGGAAGGGCTATAAAGTAGGTTTGGTTTATTTACTCTGAATGACCTTGGCTGAAAATTTGATTTGGGCCCATATAACCTCATTGTGACTGGCTGGATTTTGGAACCCAATGCAAATCAAACCCTTTGCTTTAAAGTCTACTGTGATTCATAGTCACCCTACAGGAAAGAACAGAACTGCCCCACATGATTTCCAAAGCTTATATAGTCTCTGCTGCTTTGTGAAGCTGAATGCCACTGCTCTGTTCTGCAGAGTGCCTGGAAGGTTTGAACAGGCCACCTTTTGATTAGCAGCAAGTGTTTTAGCAGTTATACCACCAGCAGTCCTGGATTCCAGAAGCAGCCACTATTTACCTTAATTAATCATAGTTAAAATCATCATAGTTAAATGGATATGCATTTTTT
>NW_022103909.1:14135984-14182083 GCF_000313985.2 Echinops telfairi | reverse complement strand
AAAGTATTCTTGCATTGAGGGAGTACTTGAGTGGAGGCCCAGTGTCCTTCTGCTACCTTTATATTAAACCTATAAATATAGGCTCATAGATCTATTTCCCCATCCTCATATAAATATATTTGCATGGATATGCATTTTCCATTATTGAACTTTCTATTTTTAATTGTACTCAGTGTATAACAAAACCATTCTCAAGAATGTAACAAAGTTTTATTTTTTAATTGCATCAAGGAAAAAAAATTGCTTTCCTCTGAAAATCATAATTCTCACTCTAATTTCTGTTAACCTAGATTGCACTCTCTGGCTACTATTTTATGTCAACTTGGGGAAATGAAATGTCAGTCATTTAGAATATCATTAAAATTAATCTGCTCTGGGAAAAAAAATGTTACATGTAGGGTCCCAAATGTGGTTTTATTTATATGTCTCCAACACATAAATAGAATTCCTGGCAATTTTCTTCAGTTTGTGCCAACCTTGTAATGTTATATCAAATTTAATATTTGTTTTGAGTTTTAAGAATATTTTCTGTTCCTCTTTGCAATAGTTTCTTTGGGGGTCAAGGGGGGTACTGCATTACAATAATGCCAGTAATAAATTTTATTTGTTGAGCACATACTGTGTACCAAGAGTTGTGTTAAGCATATTACAGGTTACTTAATCCTCACCACAACCCTAAGAAGTAGGATATTTTTAATCATTCACAGTTCTCAGTTAGTAAATGAGACATAGTAATAATAAGTAAATCGTTTAAGACGAGGAACTTGGGAAGTGGCATGGGTGGGATTTAAACTCAGCCTGATTTCAGAGGCCTCCTTCTTAATCGTCTTGTTGCATAAATTATATTTTTACTTCTTTGTCTTGTTTGGTTTGTTGGTTACTTAAAAATAAAATACAATCTCCACTTTATGGAACATGTGAGTTATAAAGAACTGCATTTGCAGTCTAGTTTTTGTGTGTGCGTACACAGAGTTGATAATAATATGTACTGCATACAATGTTGCATGGCATATGTTGCTGATGTTATTGTTCTGATGCCAACCTCCAAAAATTGGGTTTACAGAGATCCTGATAATTCAATGCAATAATAATGAAAACTGATATATAGCATATAATTAAAAAGGGATGGTGTCAAGGGGAAAATTTCAAGCTGCACGACAGTTTTTATCCAAAGAAAGCTTCCGGGATTGTCTGGGTATCAATCAATATGTTTCAAGCTGATCAATCACTAGAAGCCCTCACTTGTCTGTGCTAAGAAATTTGGAAGATCTGTCCAAACAACTGGCAGAGATTCATATTTGTGCTTATGCCAAATGAGGTTATGAAACATTATCATTAATGTCACACACAAGTAAAATTTTGCTGAAAATATTTGCAGCAATATATCAACAGGGAATTACCAGGGAATGCAAGCCAGGATCAGAACAGTAAGTGGCCTGATGGATACCATCACTGACATTCGGTGATGTTAGCTAAAATAAAATAATACAAATATGTTTACCTGTGTTTTATGGGAGGGATCATAACAAGCTTGATAATATTTAGGAAAATAGGAACTCTAGGACATTTCACTGAACTCATGTGGAACTCCTATGTGGATCAAAGGCAGCTATTCAGACAGCTCAGGGGGATGGTTTGAGATCAGGCACAGGGCTGCATCCTTTCGCGATACATGTTCAACCTGTATGCCGAACAAATAATCTGAAAAACTGGACTATGGAAAAAAAGCAGTATCAGGATTGGGGGAAGACTTATTAGCAACCTACACTATGCAGATGGCAATGCCTTGCTTGCTGAGCATTCAGAGGACCTGAAGCACTTGCTAATGACATGGCTGTGACCTTCAGCAAGAATACAGCGAATGTCAATTTTTAAAACGCTCAAATCTGGACCACCCTAGCACATGAGGATAAATGGAGAAAAGATTAAAGTTGTCAAATATTTCATTTTATTTGGCTCAGGACATCTTTAAAGAATTAAAGAACAAAGACAACACTTTAAGGCCCAAAGGACACCTGACCCCAGCCATAGTATTTTCTATCACCTCACATGGATGTGCAAAGGAAGACTGAAGAAGAACTGATGCGTTTGAGCTGTGGTGTTGGCAAAGATTGACATTACCAGGGACTGCCAGAAGAATCAACAAGTCAGGCATAGACGAAGCACAGCCAGAATATGCCTTGTAAGTGAAGATAACAAGACTTAGTCTCCCATACTTTGGACATACAATCAGGAGAGACGGGTGCCTGGGCAAAGATACCATGCTTGGTAATATGGAGAGCCATCAAACATGAGGAAGCCCTTCGATGAGATGATGGACACAGTGGCTCCACCTATAGGCTCATCAAGCTTAACGATAACTGTGAGGATGGTCCAGGACAGGAGGGCTGCTGTACTTACAGAAGCAACTGCACAGCACCCAACAACATATGATTTGAATTCGTATCCAACTACTGATTGATTTGACTACTGCAGCCTTTGGATAACATTCTGGTCTTTGGATCTGAACAATACCCAGATATGTGTACTTAAGAAATACGTTTAAAGCAGAAGACTGGAAAATTAACTATTCTAGGAGAGAATAAATACCAGATTAGGGGCAGTCTGAAAAAGACAAATAGTCTTATTTGGGGGAAATATTTTTTAATAATAGTACTGCCTGGCTTAATTCTGGAGGTTTTTAGCTTTGAAATTCAATTAGGGAGTTTCTATTATAAATTAACTGTGTTTTTTTATGTTATAATGAATTTCCCTGAGTAGCCCAATAGCATATTAGTAGCAACAATTTCATTAAAATTTCTAATATGAAAATGTAAAATAGAGCATGTTTTTATGTCTCTTTTATGTCATCTTTTTATTTCTAAACTACTTTGATTATTCAGCCATGGATATTTTAGAGAAATCCCTAAGAAAATCTTTTACACTATTAATTTTTAGTTGCCCATAATGGCATTCTTTACTGGTTTAATCAAAGAGCTTTTAACAAAATGCTATTACATTAAATGGCAAGAATCACCAACCATATCATACATGCAATCGGTCCTGGGGCATAGACACATACAGCGAATTGTCCATGAGATCTGCATTCACATATTCAACCAACCACGGATATACAATATTGGAGTGGGGGTTGGAATAAAATAGTGGTCGAATGGCCAAAAACAATTCACCAAAGGCTTAAAGGGGGTATAAAGTACTATTGGCATTGCATTTACATTGTATTAGGTTTATAATTAATCTAAAGATGATTTAAAGTACACAGGACAATATATGTAGGTTACAAACAAATATCACATCATTTTACATAAGGGACAGAGTATCCACATGTTTGGGAGCCTGGTGGAAACCAATTACGCAGGACTACTGAGCCACAACGGTAAAGGTCTTGTCTGAGATAACAAAGCAAATTCATTTCAGGTCTTAAATGTGGGTCCGATTTGCTATTCGTGACCTAAATAGTAAACCAAACCAAACTCACTGCCATCAAGTAAATTTGATTCATGGTGACCTAGAGTAAAATAGAACTGCCCCGAGGCTGTACGTCATCTTTATGGGAGTAGAGAGCCTAATCTCTCCTGGAGCTGCAGGTGGATTCGAACTACTGACTTTGAGGTTAACAGCACACCATGCAACGTACAACCCCAGCAGGACTCCTTGGGTTCATGGCCCGATCTGATTTTTTAAAGAAAAGTTAAGGCGCCTACGAATTAAATATGTTAATAACACCGTGAAACTATCTGTGGTCAGGCACAGAGTTTAAGCTCATGTTGAGAGAATTTGGGGACTGAAAAGGGCCGTAAGGGAACAGTCTTGTCAAAATTCCAGGTAATTTGCAAATGAAGAAAGATTAAGTGGTCTACTCAAAGCCATACATTTTGCTCCTGATGGAGACAGTTCTGGAATTCCAGTTTCTTCCCAGTCTACAGTTTCTGAGAAGAGAATATATACCAGTTCTCTGCTTTGTGAGGGGAGTTAAAAAATGATTGCTAGCTAATAAGGGATAAAAAAAGAGGTAACACGCTCATGGCAATACTGTATCAGAATCCTCGCCACCGCCTCTTCATTGGCCAAGCCGAGCAAGCAAAATGATTGCTTTGTTCAAATGATTTTGGCCTAGAAACCACTCTCAAATCTGTGCTTATTAAAATCTGGAAAAGTCAAGATTGTGGATGATAAAACGATGTTGTCACATTTTTCTTTTTAGAAACATGATAGATACATTTATAGTTATAAATGGCTATTACATGCAAATAGTCCCAAATATGACCCTGTTTCCCCTGAAGCTTATAATTTGTTATCAGTGACACATAAATACACTTGTCATCCAAAAATGGAAACGCTGAATAGATGAGAGAGTCCAATAATTAAAGGATGGCTTCTAATTTAGGGCTTTGGAGATATTCTCTGGATTTCTTAGCAGGGGAAGCTCATCCAGGAAAAGATGAACTGCAGAAAGTCATCACTCAATTTCTCCTCCAGAATTCTTGGAAGATTTGTGGCTCTAGTGAGAATTGCTGCAATCAAAACACTTTTTAATCTAGCATGGTAATATATATTTGGTGCTTAAAATGGTATAAGCACCTGGTATACATTACATTACCCTAATTGTTTGATATTGAAGGTTTTTACATCTGCACATTCCCACAGTGCATTCCATTCTTGTTTTTAATTTCACAACTAAATGAATATTTCTAAGGGTGGGATAATAGCTTAGAATCTTCTATAATCCCACATTGTATTAACATAACTGCTTTCCTTTCAGCACATTATTACCATTTTCTAATACCTGATCATCCTTTGCCTGATCCTAAGCATACTAAGGGTAGAGACTCATTTTCCACAGACATTAAGTTCATGGAATGCATTTTTCCAAGATCAGCTCTAATATGAACAGCTTAGTCTTCCCATTTCTGTACTGGTGCACCGATCAGCCACAGACATGTCATGGGAGCTCACCAGGGTTAGTGTTTTAATGCATGAGGGCTTTACAAATGACCTTTCTGAGGACTAACTCTCAACATCAAGAAACAAGAAGGAGAAGGGCACAATAGAATGCACAGGGCAAGGAAAACTAGTGGGGATATTGCAGAGAAGGTGGAGAAGGTAAATCTGAAAGCTACGCAAGATGGGATTTTCTGTTTGTGGTTTGTTCATTTCCCTTTGTCAATATTGCCTGAACCTTAATATTTCTAGATAAAGTGTATGTGCCTAAACTCATTTTGTATACTAACAGATGATATTACACACACACACACACACACACACACACACACACACACACAAAGTTAAATTCTCAAAAGGAAAATGCTGATTAATTGAGTCAGTGCAATTATTGTTTTAATATTCAGAGGCTTTCTTCATGGAAAAGATAATTTACAGTGACCAGAATTTAAATCAACACTCAGTTTATGGAGGCTGCAAATTAAAATAGCCTAATTTTTTAAGCCTTCAAGTTCTGCTTTAAAAGCTCGTGATTGTATTTATAAATCTGGTAAAGTGAGAATGATCTCCTTCAATTTTTCTTGAGTTAGTGCTTGATTAACTTAAATTAGAAGAATACATTTTCTTAGCAAGCAGTCTCATTTACTAATTTAATTAGCTACATTTACTGGGAAATTTTCAGTTGCCTTTATAAATATGACACATCTGAATAGCAAATCATTGCTGAAAGAAACTATAAAGCTTTGCTGAAATACTAAAAAATATATAACTAAATACATGGAAAGATAATCCATGTTTAATGGATTGAATGATATAGCATTATGATGTTAGTGAGCTTCCCTAGACTGTCTTAGAAATACAGGACACATACCACACAAGAGCACACACTGGAGGTCCTGTGGTAGAATCTCACCTTTTGTGTGGAAGACCCAGGGTTGATTCCTGGTCAATGCTCTTCAAATGCAGCCACCACTGCTTATCTAAAATGCTGATCGAGTAGACTAGAAACCAGAGTCTGGTAATCTACCTCTGAAACTCGGCCAGTGAAAATTTGAAAATTCTATGGACCACAGTGGTGTGATCACATTGCACCTGGGGCTGCGATGAGGTATGGGTTGGGTCCATGACAGTTAACAACGACAACAAAGGACAGGAGTTAGGCTTGTCTTGGGTGGGCTGTCAGGCAGGGTCCAAGAGAGTAAGATTCACACAGGATGGCCATAAAATAATAAATGTAATGACCCACAGGTGGCCAAGTGGTAACTATAGCAGCACACTTCAACTCAGGGATACTGAGGGGTGAATTCAGCAGCAAATATTAACAAGCTGGAATTGTAAGAGAGAGCTTAAATATGGAAAGCAAGGTTGAGACTCAGGGTTAGCAGGTGCTAACGTCTTATTGGCTAATTTAAAAGTTTCTAGTGAATTGGTGCAGCAAGAGGTTTTCGTCTTTCAATCACAGGAAACCTTATAGGGTATCATAGGTAGAGTCCTTTAGAGGCTACATCGGTTGGCATATCGATTAAATGGGAAGAAGCAGGTCAGAACCTGAGTGAAAGGGCAACGGCGAGAAAATCATAGATTTTGTGGTGCAATGATTTACTTGAGAGGTTTCTTCTAGCCATGCTGTTGTTGGGTGCCCCCCCATATCCCCCCTATGCACAGCAGAATGAGAATGCACAGTACCAGGCCATCTCGACAATTGTTCCTAGGCCTGAGCCCATTGCTTTGGCTACTGGCAAGCCATCTTATTGAAGGCCTTACCTCCTTCCCTGCACCTCTACTTCATCAAGCACGGTGTCCTTCTCCAGAGTCAGCTCGCTCCTGACAATAAAGTCTTGCTATCCCTGCCTTTAAGAAGTACTCTGGCCTTACTTCTTCCAATGTAGACAGATTGGTTTGTCCTTTTATCAGTTCATGGTACTTGCAATATTCTTCTCTAGCACCATAATTCAAGCACATCGATTCATTGGTCTTCATTATTCAAGATTCAGTTTTCACATGCATATGATGCAATGGAGAATACCCTGGCACGGATCAGGACCCCCTTTAGTTCTCAAAGAAATATCCTTGCTAGGTCTTATGTAGCAGATGCAACACATCTTTTGATCTTTGGGCTGCTGCTTGATTGTGGATCCAGGCAAGATGAACTCCTTGACGTCAACATTCCCTCCACCTATTGGTTCACTTGTGAGGATTTTGTTCTTCCTGACACTGAACTGTACTCCATACTGAAGGCGACAATCCTTAATCTTCATCAGCAAGGGTTCAGGTCCTTCTCACTTTCAGCAAGCAAGGTTGTGTCATCCACATATCACAGGTTATTAATAAGCCTTCCTCGAAACCTGATGGCCACACTCTTCTTCATAGAATCCAGCTTCTCTGATGATTTGCTCAGCATGCAGATTTAACAGGTATGGTGTGAGGCCCTGTCGCACACCTTTCCTGAATTTAAACCAGGCAGTATGCCCCGTTTATTCACACAACTGCCTCTTGATTGGTAGTCTTTGTAATTCCCCCTAAATGATGGAGTCCAACCATACAAAATAAGTATGTTTCTTCTTGTTCCTGTTGTGTGTAAGAGAGGATGGGAGAAGATGCTGACAGGATTACATGATTCCCTTATGGTGATTGTTAAGTGAGTTATTGTGGTTGCACAAACTTGGAGTTCCATTGTGGACATTGGTGAATTCTGCTGTCAATGGTTTCAAATGAGCCATCTCAGAATCAAGAATGTCAGGATCTCGCTACCATCAGCTCCATGAACACTCACCCAGCCTCATCTATAAGCAATCACACCATGGGAGCAGCACTGAGGAGGGACAGTCACAGAACAAAGAGCCCAAGGAGTGCGTGAAACTGAGTGCCTTCAGGCAGGAGGCTCCCTTGTGGAGTAGGAGCCCTCCAGACACTTTAAGTGAAGCGGTAGGTCTGCTGACCAACAGATGTAGAGCTGTGTTCCTTTGGGCCCAGGTTTTACACAGAGTGCTTCTTTGCTAAAAGAGCTTTGTAACATCATCCATGCAACACGGAGGCCAGGTCCCAGAGAAAGGGATGCCCGTGAGCACATCTGAGAACAGGCACTCCTGACCAACCTGTTTTATCCCGAGCATTTCTCATCTTGAATGGTAACCTGCTGATTTCCCTAATAAGCCTTAATCATAAGTATCTGAGTCCCGTGTGGTCATTGCAATGCATTATCAACCCAGAAGAGAAGCAGAGTGCCATTGGAAGGATAGCTCATGTCCAAATTGGACAAGAAGGTTGTAGGACCAAGGCATGTCTGATTTCTGTCTCATACGAATCAGCCTTAGGCTGAATTTGAGTTTGCTTTTCCTACCCCCTTGTGAAATCAGAGAAAGTCAGATACCACCCCATGCCATTCCATTAGATATGAAGGGAACAACCCATGGAGACCATAAACTGGCCTTATGATAAAAAAGCAACCTTAAAAGGTCTTTGGAATAGCCAACAAATTTTGAAATATAAAAATGTTGGAGGACTTACAGAATCTACTTTCAAATTTGACTATAGTTATAGTAGTCAGGACTGCGGGAAAGACAGACAAACAGATCAATAAAAGAAAATGAAAATCTCAGAAATAAAACACATATATTCCTTATCATCAACAACTACAACAATAACAACAAAAGCAGGAAAAAATATTCCAACTCATAGCCACTGTATATAGCATATCTGATGCTGCAAATATTTACAGGAGCAAATAGTCTCATATCTCTCTCATAGAGCAACTGGTAAATTTGAACCAATGACCTTGTGATTAGCAGTCCAAAGCTTACTCAGCAGGATATATATGGCCCATTGATATTAGATAAATGTGCCGAGACAATTCAGTGGGAAAAGTTGGTGCTACAACAATTAGTTATCCATCCAAATTATGAATTTAGATCTTAACTTCCCAAACTTTTTTGGCCCGCTGCCCCTTTTTAGGAAAAGGAATTAGCCAGCGATGCCCTGGCAATTAAAACTTTTGTACCAAACCCATGAAGCAGGATAAAGTAAAGGTGCAACCTGCCCTGAATCATTACAGCACCCCTGGGGGGTGGCATCGCCCACTTTGGGAAACACTGATTTAGATTCTTGCATCCCACCATATGCAAAACTCAAATGGACTATAGACATAGTCATAAGCACTAGCAAAATAAAATTATTAGAAAACTTTTATGACCTTGGGTTAGGCCAAAATTTCTTAAGTATGATATCAAAAGAACCAGTGATAAATTAGTAAGTATATGCTGAAATATTCACCCTCCATAAAATGCCACTAACAAAATGAAAATCACAGCTTCAGAAAGGGGAAGATATTTGCAAATCGTGTATCTAATAAAGAAGAATTTTTACAAAATATCCTTCTTTTAAAAAATAGGCAAATGATATTAATTTTTTTGCTGCTATGGATATTTGACCAAACAATATTATGAATGGATCATAAGCACATTAAAATATCCCCATCATTAATAATTAAAAATTAGGAAGTCTAAAGTAAAACCATAGTAAGATATCCCTTCACATACACTGGGGTGGTGGTAATAAGAAAGGAAATATAATAAAATATGCTGGGGAGCAAATAGAAAAATGACCAGCGGTTCGAATCCAGCAGTCACTCTGTAGGAAGATGGGGCTTTGGCTGCTATAAAGAGTTGTAACTTCAGAAGCCCTATCTATATAGGGCCTCTGTGAGTTGAAATACATTCCAGAGATGTGAGATTTTGTTTTGTTTTTATCCATTGAAATATAAATCATACAAACCTTTTGGGAAAAAATTTGGCAGTTTCCTTAAAAATGAAGCATGGATTTACAATAAACCCTAGAAATAGGTTCCTATAAAGTAAAGACAAAAATGTATACATCCACAAAGTCTTACATGCAAACAAGCATGCAGCATATTCATAACAGCCAAAATATATTCACTTCAAATATTCACTAGTGAATGAGAAAAAATGTGGTCTATCCATACAATGGAGAGAAAAAAGTATGGTATATTCCTACAATGGAATAATTTTAGGTTATAGTAGAGAGACTTTGCCCCATGCCTAAGAAAAAAAGAGGAGAAATTACAATATGAATAACCCTTAAAAAGACAGTGTTTGATTGCATTTATATTTCTGAACATTTTAGAAAAAGCAAGTGAATAGGGCTGAAAGGGGCATTCATAATTTCCGTGGGTGGGGTGTGGGAATGTGGAAGGTGAATGATAACCCTTAAAGATAACTATATCTTACTCCTCAAAACCTGTGAACTTTCACAGCAAAACAAGATTTGGTAGAGGCAATTAAGTTAAGATTCTTGAGATGGGGAGATTTCCCTAGGTCCTAGTTTCCCAAACTTGGCTCATCATTGGAATCACGTGGGGATCTGGTGAAACTAGATGTCTCTGGGCTCCACTTGCAACCCACTGAACTTCTCATGGGGAGAAGCCTGGAGATCTGTAGTGTCCCCTAGATTATCATTGGGTAGACCCAATGAAGGCACAGGGTCCTTATCAGAAGGAAAAGCTTTAGTTGTATAAGTGGCTTACACATTGACATGCTGACCAGAAAGTCTGCAATTGAAACCCACCAATTGCTCAAAAACAGAAAGATGAGGCGATCTGTTTCTGTAAAGATTTACAGCCTCAGAAACCCTAATGGACAGTCCTACAGTGTTTGCAAAGAAAGCAACCTCACAGTCGTCGGGTTCCTTTGGGCTTTCTTTATAAGACAGAACACACGGAATTGAGATTACAGAGAGAGAGATTTGAAAATCTATACTGAACTCTTTGAGGATAGAGGAAGGGGCTGAGAGACAATGCAGAAAACCTTCAGAAGCTCGGGAAAGGTTAAGGAAGGGTCGCCAGTAAGGGAACGGATCTCAATTAGAGCCTCCAGAAGACACCGGACTCTGAGACTACACATTGCACACACACGGTGCTACACATCCATCTCCCGAGACAACCTTGTGTAGGGTTTCTGAGACTGTCACAATTTAGAGGAGCAGGCAACGTCAACTTTCTCCTGGGAGCAACTGCTTCGTTGGAATCCTTACGTACACTTATGGCGGCCCTAGAAATCTAATACAATCTATAAGAAGCTCTTTCCTTTATTGATTAGAACATGTTTTCCGGTTGTTGTTGTTTCTTTCTCTCTCTCTCTCTCTCTCTCTCTCTCTCTCTCTCTCTCTCTCAAGGCTCTTACTAAGGAAGACCTTATCTTGGAATATAGACATGCTGACTGCGAAGCATAATCCTTTTGGCTTCCAGGGTTAGCGTTAGGGACCCACCATGGGCTCGAACCACATGACTGTGGGGATGCGCCTGTAAACAGATACAGCATCCAAAACTCCCAGGGGCAGCTCTGCCCTTGACTCGGTGGCAGTCAGTTGGATTTGGTGTGGGCTCAAACATACCCACGACTGTGAGGCTGGGCGGGACCAGCAGTGTCCTTGTCCTGGTCTGCAGAGGGTCACTAGGAATTGAAAGGGACTCGGCGGCACCTCACAACATCAACAGCATTCGTTTTGATGCAATACAGGTTTCGATTACAGGTAAAGTAGTCCCTGCAAATGTTCCCATTGCAGGGATCATTCTCTTTAGTGTCTGTTGCCAGTGCCAGTGTAGCAAGGGACTGCTCTGATAAATTACCTTTGATATCGCTTAACGAATGCATATGAATGTGTCCAGTTCTTTTGTGTTCGGACACCCCCCCACCCCCACCCCCCGCCCCATTTCCTGTCAGGGCAAGCACATCTGGTACTCAGAAGCATGGCTGCAGCCTCACATAAAGAGGAGTAGTTGAAGCTTCTTGAATACCCCAAGGACCCAATGAAAGCAACTTGGCTTCTGCTGAATACTCTATTTCATGCGCAAATACTGTGTGAGTGTCTAAAGCTGCACATGTCGTTCGGATTGTTTGCTACTTCCCGGACACACTGGCCAATATCAAAGGCTTCCCTCTATCGACTTGGTTCACTAGCCGGACCCCAGGGTCCCTTCCAAGCCTGACGTTCTTATGAGACTGAAAGTCAATAGGCCCATCTGCCCCACCGGAAGTGGCTCTGCCATCTGGTTCCAGGAAACTGGGGCATATCCTCCTGGTTCAAAGTGAACCGGTAGTAAATCTTTCTTCTGGAGCTGCACAAAACACAATCATGAAAAGGCTGCCTTTGAAAAGGCACACAGGTCCTCCGCACCATCATTTCCCCTAAAATACTCATCAGGAAACCATCAGTCTTAGGTCGCTTGGGAACACATACTACATTAAAAATGTTTTTGCTTCCATATCTTTCATACTCACAAGAATCACATGTAAGTTTTCTTTCCCCGGTTAATAGATATACTATGATGCTCAGAGAACGTCGTAGAGAAGCCCAAGGTTGGGCTACGCAGCAAAAATGCATCTGAACTTGAATCAGTACCAAGGCTTGCACACACCTGCTTTACATCACCCAAACCTAGCTCCCTGGCTGCAAACTGATTTCACCTTTGGTTGCTAACCAAATGGTCACTGGTTTGAAACCTCCAGCACCTCCGGGAGAGAAGACTGGTGATCTGATACCATAAAGATTGCCGCCTAGACAGCCCCGCGGAGCTTTTCTGCTCTGTCCTATACAGTGACTAAGAAGCAGAATCAACAAAAGGCTTGCTCCGGTCATTCTCCCTTGTCTTGGTTCTATTATCTGTCACTGTGACCAAAGGGAGTTAGATGAATATTACTTGTAGGTTTTATTTTTGCAAAAAAAAAAAAAAGAAAGAAAAAACAGTCGTACGTGCCCTCTAATATTTTCCTAAGCCAGTGTGGAAGAGAGAGTTTGTAAAAGGCTTCCATGAGTTGTTTTTGATGGTTGGTTTGTTAGTTTTTTGTTTTACTAGTACATATATTTTAGTACATCCAAAGGTCATTTTGATATTATTGATATGCCTTTGGACTGAAAATCTAGTTGGTAGCTGTGATTGAAAAGCAATAATTATGAACTAGTTCAAATTCCCGGTTCAATTCAACTGGCCAGAGAAGGGTGAACCTTAAGGCCAGGGGTGTGTCATCACCGCAGCTGAGACCCCAGGCTCACCTGAGGAATGTCTTTTAAAGTCACCATCAGTAGAGTGGTGTGGACATGAGCTAACTGATTGGACCAACTGAACCTTCGTGCCTCCATTGCACATTGCATCAGTCTTCTTTGGAGTACAAAGCAAGACACTTCCTTTTTAATATTCAATATCAATTCTTCAGCGGCAAGTCCTAAGTAAATGCTTTAGAAATTGTAGACTATTAATTGGAGAAGTCATTTTCTCTGTCTACAAGGAAAACAGAATCAATGAAATCTCTTTTCTACGTAGCCTCTAGAACAAACTTATTTCTGTGTAAAGTTTTTAGTGCTGTTCTAGTGTGAAGATGTAGAAATTTCAGTAGCTTTCAGAGAATTTAGGAGACTATGTAGGGTCTCTCGAACAAAAAACCAATCCAAACTCAGTGCCATCGAGTCAATGATGACTCACAGTGACCCTATAGGAGAGGATAGAATTACCCCTGTGAGTTTCTGAAACTAACTCTTTAGGGGAGTAGAAAACCCTGTCTTTATCCCCAAGAGCAGCTGGTGGTTTTGAACTGCTGACCTTGCAGTTAGCAGTCTCCATTATAGGGTCACTATGAATCAGAAGGGACTCTGGTGGCAGCGAGTTTGGTTTTTGGTTTTTTAGAGAGATATATCCCGAAGCATGAAAGTGGCATGAATTAAAGCAACAGGAAAAGTCATGATCAGAAAGATAGCTATTTTCAACAGACAGCTCAGGAAAGAGGGATGAGAGTAACTGCACAGCTTAAGACTGACCACTAGCATCGAACGGCATGTATGAAAATGGTGCAAGAGTATATGCCTCACTGGGGATATTGCCAGCAACAATATATATAGATATATATTTGAAAATAGATAAATCACTCATTTCATGCAGCGATTTTATTTTTAGATATCACTTTATTTTGCAAATATGAATTTACCAGTACACAAAACCAGAATAAGAGCAGTTGCTATTGAATCGATTCAGATTCATAGTGATTCTTGGTGTGTCAGAAGAGGGGTCCTTGGTGGCTTAGAGGCTGCTGAGTGCAAGGGCAGCAGTCGGAACCACCAGTTGGAGAAAGAGGAGGCTTTCTCTTCCTGTAAAGGGTTAGCAGCCTTGGAAACCCACAAGAGCAGTTCTACCCTGACCTCTAGGTTGCTATGGGTGTGAATAGGTTTGAAGGCAGCGAGTTTTCCACGTGTGTCAGAATAGTGTCTATCCATAGGGCTTTCAAGGGCTGATTTTTTTTTTTAAGTAGATCATCAGGTCTTTTGTATTAGATGCTTCTCTGTAGACTTGAACCTGGAATTTTTCCGTTGCCATCCAAGCAATGTTTGCAGTACCACAACGCAAAACTCACTACATCCAGGTGATTCCAACTCACAGCCAGGGGCCCTCTGGGACTAAATATCGTAGGAGTCGACGACCCCATCTTTCTTTTGTGGAGCAGCGGGGGCGCAGGGGGGGCGGGGGCGGGAACCACTGACTGTTGTCAGCAGCTCAGGGCATAGCCCACCCCCACAGAGAGCCTCTGGGCTGGCAAGACCCGGTGAAGCCGTCAATAAAACCGATTCCTAGTTCCTCCTACCACTCGTTCTTCATAGCAGTCTTTCCCCATTCAGTCTGCTACTAGAGACCTGGGTTAAACTGGCCTCAATGACTTAAGAGGAAACCTTAACTTTGGCATCTGGCTATTTTCGTTGAAAATAGCGATTTCCGATCATTGCATTGGTGCTTACTGCCAGGTCAGCAGTTTGAAACCAGCAGCTGCTCCAATGGGGAAAAAAAACAAGGCTTTCTCTTCCAGTAAAGAGTTACACTCCTTGTTTCTTTCAAAAACCATTAGTACAATATGCAGTTATAAATCGATTCACCCATTTCAATTGTCTCCCCCCCCATGTCCCCTCAGTACAATATAAACTCCAAGAAGTAAGGACAGTGTCTTCCTTTCCCTGCTCGGCCACCCCAAATAGCTAACATACTGCTTGCCGTACAGTGGGTGTACAAACTACTTATTTTTAAAATGAATTGATTCAGGGTCAACGAGCCTAATTCGTAGAAGACATATGTCTGAAGGCAGGAACTAAAAGGGGCCGATTTTAAGAAATTCTGGGGAGAATTGTTGAGTGGAAAATATTGAGGGGCAGAACTGCTTCTGGAATTTTCTGGCCGGCCCTGTCTTGCCTCAGAGTAGTTGGTTGCCAACTGGTATCATTACTCTTCCTGTCCTGTCAGCCGGTAGTTGTTTAAGAAGTAGTGGAGCCACTGATAATTTCAAAATTAGAGAGATATGAGAACCTTGGTCCCAGAGCAAGCACATTCTCTTGCATCAGCAGTAGCGTGCCTAGCTATTGCTTATGTTGACTGATCTTCCTCATTTCAGAGGCTTGGCCATGGGGCCAGAACCAGTTGGGTGGCAAAATAAACTGCCACCAGATGGCAGCAAAGAGTTGTTTCCTTCTTGCAGTAATAGCTTTTAACTTTGCCCCAGATATGGGTACTAGCATTTTTTTTTTCCAAACACATCAAAAGCATTGATGCTTTTTCACAATTGATATTTATCTGTTTACTTCAAGTATCATCAATTAATGGAGTCAATAGAAAAATATATACATACTGGGTAATAAGATATCTTCAGAAAAAACATTCAAAAGTTAAAAATGTATTTTATATATTTAAAGGTTTTCCTGCCCTAGAAAAATTTTTCCCTCAAATACTCCCAGACTAAACACAGGTGCAAATGAATGCAGAGATTTATGTTTGAAGATGAATTAATTCACCTGATCACCATTTGACTCAAAGGAAAAAGAGAAAACCTATGTACATTGCTGCATCAAATGTACTCAGAAATAATGCCCAAGGCCTGTTCAAGTGTATTAATGGTGATGGTCAGTTTGGGAATCCCTGTGTGGTTCTGCAAATGGTGAAGTGCTTGACTACTAGCAGGAAGGTTGGCAGTTCCAACCCAGCTAAAAGTGACTCAGGAGACCAACGTGGAGAACTTCTTGTTAAAGGTCCCAGCCTTTAACCCTGTGGAGCAGTTCTAGTCTGCACCCAATGGCCTGTTTTAAATCAGAATCAACTCAACAGCAATTAACGTCAAGAACCACAGGATGATTTTGTGTCCTTGTGAGAACACAAGAAGGAGCGGGGTGAGGGGAGGTATACTCTGAAATAGTACAGTACAAAGCTATTATAACATCTTTAAGCCTAGGCCAGAATTCCCAACGAGCAAGGTAGACCCGTGCTTACTTTGCTTACTGGGTACTCCCCTGGTCAAGGAGTGTAAATTTTGAAGGAGGCTTTGATTCCTTGGGAAGATGCCAGACATACTTAAAAGAAGTAGGTTTGATGTGACAAAATTTAAAATTTTTCACAACAGATTCATAAGCATGCACAAGAAAGCCCATGTTTACCTTGCTTGTGTGAGCTCAAGTGGTATGGTAGATTATATGTTGGATTATATGTTTTCTAAACACAAAGCCAGTAATTCAAAATCACCAGCCACTCTGAAGGATGGGAAAAAGAGAGGAAAGGTTTACCATCCAGAGAGTAGTCCTGCTCTGTCCTAGGAGGCAGAACTCGATGGCAGTGAATTTTACCTTCCCATACAGAGTTAGAGTCGTGGAAGTGAACAGAGGCAGTTCTACCCTGTCCTACAGGCAGGATCGCTGTCAATTGGCATTGACTTGATGGCACTGAGGTTTGGGTACAGTGTCATCCAATACTGCCTGAAGCCTACTTGGCTTTACCAGAGGTTATGTTTGCCATTAAGTGAATTCCAACTAGGCGACCTTCTAGGACAAAATGTAACTGCCCAACATGCTTTCCTAGGCTGGAATCTTTTGGGAAGCAGATCCCCAGGCTGTGTCTCCAGTGGAGCCCTGGTGGGTTTGAAGAGCCAACCTTTTGATCAGCAGCCTAGGGCTTAATGATTCCACCACCAGGGCTTCTTTTCTAACGGTAGCTACCAGCATTTTCCCTCCTCATTTTTTATCCTAGGCACACAAACTTTCCATTCTCCAAACAGCTCATCCACTTCAGTGTTTTGTCTCTTTCTAGGCTCCATCACTTCTATCTGGTAAGCTCTTATTTAGGTTTAAAGACCCATCACAAATGTAACTTCTTCTTGAATGAAAACACCCTATCTTTTATTCCATCTCTCTTAAAGCATACAGAAGCAGAGGTCCTTGCTTGGCAGACTAAGTGTCATGGGAACTTTAAATATGATACCAGCATAATGTGTTATACCGGGAGCCCTCAGCACTGTAGGTTAGGTTTGGGACTCCTAACACAATGCCAGTCGTTCAAATCTACCGACCCAGGCAGGAGAGAGATAAGACGACCTCTTCCCTTAAAGATTTACTTTCAGATACCTTCTATACACTTGTGATATAGATCTGTTAAAAGTCAGAATCAACTCGATGGCTGTGAGTTTGTTTGAGTGAGACGAAATCAAATCATTGACAGTGGGTTTGGGTCCAAAGAAATAAAGCAATCATGTCACTACTCTCAGAAATTCTAGCAAGGTAGAAAGACATTAAATGAGTCATTATTAATATGATTAATGCTATGAAGACATATAAGGTATTAAAGAAGCATGTCTTTTACAAAGATGCGAGGATGTAAGTGGCTATGCTCATAATCACGGAGTCTGGGAGGCAGACTCTGGTGGGAGAAGTCTCTCAGGGTTATGAAATAAAAATGACACAATACACATTCTCATGACTGAAAAGCGTCCCTGCTAGGGCCCTCCAGAAGGAGCCGTCATAACGGATGTGCTTGGCTGTTCACCCTGCGCCCGGAGGTTATCTGCAGTTAGGAGCAATCAGATTCTATTGCCCGTCCCACCCTAAAGAGTAGCTAACCCCCTTCTCACTGCTCCTTCTGACACTGACCCTAGAATGTTCCCCAAGGGCCCAAGGACGTACGGGGTCAGGCTGCTTGACTCATTCTATTACCCAATTATTCTATTATCCCTTCACTCTTTGATATGTTCACTCATTACGCGTATGCCTGTTGAACGATTTGTAAGCCCCATGATGATACACACCCGTTGGGAAATACATCCGCTCTCTCGACCCCAACAATGAGAGGAGCGCCTGTCCTCGCTTTCTATCTTGTTCTCCGTACTAGAAAGACTCTGCTAAGGACCAGGGGGTTGTGGGGCCGGAACCCACATGTCTGAGCCATCCTGAGGCACGGGGCAAATGTCAGAATTAATACAAGTGCGGTGGACAAGGAACGAGAAGGGAGACAAGCACCTGAGGTGGTGGGAACAGCATGGCGAAATCCATGTCGTTAGAAGATGGCATAGTGTAGTTCAAGGAATCACACGAATTACACTGTGACTGAAGCAGATTAGAGGGGGAAATGACTTTCAAACGAGGCTAGAGGGTTTGGCAGGGCCTGGTTTCTTCAGGGTCTTTAAAGGCTACTGTGTATGTCAGAGTTTACCTGAGAGCTATGAGAAATCACCAGAACCTTTTAAAAAGAGAAATAAAATATCAGGTGTTGTGTTTTAAGTATATTACTCTGATTGCAAACTGGAGAATGAATTGAGAACATAAGTAGATTTCAGAGAAAGTGCAGGGAGGTTTTAATAATTATCTAGGCAAGAGGATTTGGTAGATTGGTCAATGTGTTGGGGAAGAGCATCATTTAAAAAGACAAACTAGCAGGATTTCATGATTGTTTAGTGAGGAGTGAAGGACCAGAAGGAGATAGGAAAGCTCTAAGATGTCTAGGTACACTAGCGGCATGGATCGTTGTGCTATTTCCTAAGGGGCTCAGAGCTGTAGCTGTACCTCTTGCCCTCAATGGTACAATTAACCCGTACCATCAAATTGACTGCAACTTGCAGTGACCCTCTAAGACAAACTAGAACAGTCGGATAGGGCTTCCAAAGTTGGAACCTTATAGAAACAGGCTGCCACATCCCCTCTTGTGCAGCCCCCAAAGAGTTCCAGCACCTGGCCTTTGGTTAGTAACCTAGCCCTTAGCTACTACACCCGAGGGTTCATGATTTTTATATTACTAACTCGTAAATAGGATTACATTAGTCCTCCACTGTTTGTGTGATGCAGTTAGTAACTCAGTGCTACACAACCAAACAGAACAACAACAAAAAACCCTCACTGCCATTGAGTCCAAGCTGACTCACAGTGACTGTCTGTGGATTTCTGAGCCTGTAACTGTTCATGGGAGTAGATAGCCGAATCTTTCTCCCATGGAGCCGCAGGAGGTTTGGGACCTTCAGGATCACAGTCCAACATGTAACCACTGTATCACTGGGGCTCCATAGTACACCACCAGGCCACATCGAATAGTGTATAATAAGAGCAAATGTAATGGCAGATCCCATCTAGAGGCAACCCCAAACTAAAATGGCTACCATTGAGTTATTGTCAACTCATGGTAACACTATAAAAGAGAGTAGACCTGCCTCTGGGTTTCTGAGGTTATAAATCTTTACAGGAGATTCATGTTTCTCTCAAAGAATGTACCATGGACTGTCAAAAGGACAGACCAATCTGTCTTGGAACAAGAATGGCCAGAATGCTCCTTGAAACCAAGTCATGGTGAGACTTTATCTCCCGTACTTTGGACATGTCATCAGGAGAAACCAGTCCCTGGAGAAGGCAAAGTAGAAGTACAGTGAAAAAGAGGAAGATCTTTGTCAAGATGGATTGACATAATGGCTGCAACAATGGGCTCAAACATAACAGTTGTGATGATGGTGCAGGACTGGGCAGGGTCTCGTTCTCTTGTACATCGGGTCACTGCACCCCTGGTACCATAATGTGTTCGTCTGGGTACATTAGAGAAACAAATGCACAGAAACTCATATGCATAAGAGAGTTTTATATAAAGGGCAAGTACACATCAAGAAAACATTCCAACCCAGTGCTGCCCAAGCCCACAAGTCCAACATTAGCCCATATATCCAACACCAATCCACAAAGTCCTCCTCCCTCTCACACAACACGTGCAATGACTCTGACTGCAGGAGGAAAGCCGAGTCAGTGAGCATGTAAGCATCTCAGCACTGGCAGGGGTCTCCACATGGCTGCTCCAGCACCCAGGGCTGCATTGGGGCAGGTCCATGTGGCTTCTCCTCAGGGATGTCTTGCAGGAAGTGAGCCTTGCCAATTGAAGCAGGGAATGGGCTAAGGCAGCTGCATCCTGGTCCAACCATCAGAAAGCAAATGACCCGAGAACTCAAAAGGCTAGGCTCACTGAGTCATTTATCTCTCCGCCCTTCAATTAACCCCACATGTGTTTATCACCCAGGTTGGCACAATAAACTCTCTCAGTCACTATGAATGGGAACCGACTCAGTGGTACCCAACAACAATGTCTTTCTTCCAAGGGGTGGTTTGTGGCTTTGAACTGCTGTCCTTTCAATAAGCACTCCAACAGGTAACCTACCATACTACCAGGACTCCTACCTCTAGAACATCGACTTTCAAAATTCATCAATCCAAAAATCCTGGGATTCCAGGAATGTTTGAGTTGTACACATTTGTGTTGTCTAACGAGGGGACACATTGGTCCGGAACTCATCCGTGAACAATACTTGTTGCTCCTCTCAAATGCCTCCTATGGCTGCTTCCCAAAGGAAACGTTTGCATTTTCACCTCTCCACATTTCCCTGTTCCCAGATCACACTCTCTGGCGTTTTGCACGCGTAATGCTTTAAAGCTTAAAAATAGAGTCTCCAAACTGCCGAGCTTCTAACTGAACGTTTTTTATAACTTCTTTTCTTTGTGGTAATCAACTTTTTTTAGTGTGAGCTATTTTTAGCACCATTACATTTGTACCTTTTAACCCAATTCTAATTCTCTGCACATGGCAGATGATCCCTCCGCAGCGCTCTCGGTGAAATCAATCAGGGCTTTCAGGAAAGAGGGTTGTGCAGCGCGGGAGAGAACTGGGTCAGGGTGAGCATTCTCCTGCACACAATGCCACAGTCTTCTCCCTCCAGGTGCACGGGCAGGGTGAGCTGAGTACCATTTGGAAAGCACAAAGAGGACCATTAGTGGAGGCCAGGAACCAAGTGCACCCCGGGTTACTTCAAACTGCCTGCATTGTTGCTTCCTTCCAGAATTTCAACTTCACCTAGAAACAAAGGACAGAGTACATCTATGGGTAAAAAAAGGTCTTAGTTGAAAAAAAAGAAAGAAAAGCAGTTTTTAATGTCGCCTCTTTACACACGCATACTACAAAGTTATCTGAGCAGACTGAGACATGACCAGGGTGTAAATCTATTTTATTCTTATTTTAAGACAGATTTGTTTGTTCTTTTGACAGTCCAGGTTACTCTCAATACTTTTCACTGGTACTATAATTCAAATGCATCGATTCCACTTTGGTCTTCTTTATTCAAAGTCCCGTTTTTACCTGCACACCAACAATGGAAAGCACCATGGTTTAGGGCAGGTGTCTCCGTCTTCAACGTAACATCCATTTTCCCCAACACTTAGAGGAGGTCCTGTGCGTCCGATTGAGCAAACTCAATCCATCATTTCATCTCTTGACTGCTGCCTCTATGAGTATAGGTTGTGTATCCACGCAAGATGAAATCTTTGACAACTCCAATCTCTTCTCGGTTTACCATGGTGGTACCTATTGGCCTAGTTGCGAAGATTTTGGTTTTCTTTACATAGAGTTGTAATCCATCAAGGCTGAAATCCTTGAACTTCATCAGCAAGTGCCTCAAGTACTTCCCACTTTCAGTAAACAACATTGCGTCTCTGCATCCTTCAAGTTGTTAACAAGCTTTTCTCCAATCCCGATGCCACATTTTTCTTCATATAACCAGCTTCTCTGAATTATCTGCTCAGCCCACGGCTTGAATAAGTATGATAAAAGGATACCACCTTTCATGATTTTAAACCGTGCAGTAGTCCTTTGTTCAGTGCACTCAACAGCCTCTTGATGCACGCAGCAAAAGTTCCAAATGAGCACAATGAAGATTTCTGGTATTCCCCTTCTGCTCAGGCTATCCGTAACTTGGTAGGATCCACACAGTCAAATGATTTGGCATAGTCAATAAAATATACAAGTAAATATCTTTCTGGTAGTCTGTGTGTTCAGCCAAGATTCATCGGACCTTAGCTATAATATACCTTATTCCACGCCTGCCTCTGACTCCCGCCTAAATCTCTAGCGCTGACAGTGACCATCTCTTCCCAGGGATGTAGTCATCTGATTTTTGTGTACTCCATCTGGAAAAGTTCATGTGTATAAACGCCGGTTGTGTTATTAGAAAAGTATTTGCTATAAACAAGTCACTGGTCTTTCAAATTTCTATCATGAGATATTCAGCATCATTTCTGTCACCAAGACCATATTTTCTAACTATTATTGCTTCCTCTTTGTTTCCAAATTTTATATTCCAATTACCAGTAATGATCAATGTATCTTGATTATAAATTTGATCAATTTCTGATAATGAAGTTGACATAATTCTTCAAGTTCTTCACCACTAGCCTTCATGGTTGGTGCAAAATTTGAATAATGGTTGTGTTGATTGGATTTCCTGGAATTCAGATCGATATAATCTTATCACAGACAACATTGTACCTCAAGATAGATCCAGAATCGTCCTTTTTGAGATGAATGTAGTGTGTCCCGTTGATTGTGTCGCTGCCAGCAAAGTACACCATTTAATTTTCTGATCCAGAATGACCGGTTCCAGTCCATTTCAGCTCACTAGAATATCGATCTTTATGTGTTCTTCTTTTTCACTTTGACCACTTCCAATTTTTCTAGACTCATATTTTGTACATTCCAGTTATAGTAAAATTTCTGCTGTTTCTTCTCATTGTTAGCTGTGCCTCATCAGCAAATGAAGGCCCCCAAGGCTTTGCCCCCACAGACTTTTCTCCTTCTATATCATTGGGATCTACTCATATTTGAGGGGCTCATCTGAGGGGCACATCTTGTGGCACTATCTCTGGCCATGCTCTGCTTCAATTTAGGAGGTTTCCAGTATCTGACAATGGCTCCATGGTGCCCATATGGTTTTCGGCAGCTAATTTCTCAGAATTTGACAGCCTACTTCTTCTTAACAGTCTTTTCTTATTCTGGAAGCTCTGCTGAAATCTGTTCACTTTGGGAGACCCTGCTGATAATTGAAATTGATAGCTTCTAGCATCACAGTATCACCCAAGCCACCACAGTATGACAAAGTGACAGACAAATTTGATGATCAAGGCCAATACAGATTGTACGTTTTGTGGAAGCCAACTAGGGCAGAAAATGGCCATAGATAGCTATGACCTTTCCCTTGTAAGCTTACTCATATGGAAGCTCTTTCTTTTTTGGAGAAAAAAAAGTGAAAAAGCAGAGATTATTAAATTACAATTCCTTTGTAAAATTCAGTAGATAGAGATATTAATATGAACTACCAAGATTAACATTTCTATCAGAAAAATCAGATGGAGACATTTGGATAAGCTTCCTTCACTTAATGGGAAACCTAAAGAAAGTTCAATTTTTGCATATCTGAATTGTGAGCTGAGAAGCCCCCACGATACAGTAAGCGCATGGGCAGGAAGTGTCATGAAGTACTCCTGTGGATGGTGACCTTAGCCAAAAATGACCCACAAATTGTTTCCCAGCACCTACTGGATCTCTATAGCTTTAGCTTCATTTATTGACTTGTTGATGAATGTGTAATTGAAAACCCAATTTCAATTCATAGCAACTCTATAAGATAGATCAGAACTGTTCCTGAGGTTATGAGATATTATCAATTTTATTGTGGCAGATAGCCTCAACTTTCTCCTAAGAGCACCTAGTGGGTTTGAACCAATGCCTTTTCAGTTAGTAAACTATCTCAAGGCAATGGGCTCAAAGAATCCTTCAGTCTTAAATAGTCCAATAATCATGTGTTCTTTTGTTTCTATATTTAGGAATTTGAAGTTCTGTTCCACATATTTCTTCCATTCTAACAGTGGCAAACTTTTGTGGCTCTGATTAGAATGACCATAAAGGATAGCTGGGCACCACCTAGTTATTCTGATCTCAGGATAGATGAGGCTATGGTTGATGTGGCAATTTGTCAAGTATATTTGTTTCTTTTTTGAGTATTTGGTTGCCTTCTTTCTCTTCTGGTGTGAACAAGCATAAAACCACAGTTGTATCTTAAATGGCCATTTTCAGCCTTTTAAGAGTCCAGATATGACTCACCAAACTAAGTTATATGACATCATTTTATTAATATGCATTATGCCAATTGACTGAGATGTTTATGAGAACATCTGCTGTTCTAGAACTATTGAACTCTTGTCTAATTGTTCAAACTCAGGAAAACAATGACACGGGTTTTTTTTTAATTATACCCAAGAACAAAGGCTATTCTTGAGGAATATAGCAAAATAAGTTGTATTAGAAATGATCATTAAAGCAAATATGAACACCCTTTTGCCATTTGATTCTGGGCTCTGCAAGGTGACTTGTGTTGGCTAGTGCAATCAGAGGCTTGAGAGGACTTCCCCATGTTTCTCACTGCAACTAGAACAAGTCAAAACCAGACTTCTGGCACATAAGAGATCACACGGAGCAGACTCCAGTGAGTACAACCCAGGGTTTTCTACCCTGTCCAGTGCTCAGAAAACGCTCATACTTCCATGGTCATAAAGCCAGCTAACTGCAGCTAAGCCAAACCCAGATTCATGGGATCAGTAACAAATGAACAGATTGCTGAGCCAAAAGAAAAAGAGAGAGAGAGACAATTATAATGTTTATTGTTTTAAAAGGGTGTGTGTGTGTGGAGTATATTTGAAGACAGTCGTTATGAGCCCTACTGACTGTTTAAGTTCCTGCTTCTCTCTAAATACAGAAGGAATGATGTTTAAAACTGCTACATTTGCTCTTATTTTCTGTACCTAAAGCTCGACGAATACCTTGTACAGCATAGGAAGTCATTGTAATCAATCACTTCTCATAAATGAAAATCTGGAATTAGTAATCTGATCTAGTTTTGGTTAAGGGTGATAAGATATTAGTTATCACTGGAAACATGACACTGTCAATGCATGGCTTGTAGTGGCCACGTGGTTTCTGAAGTTAAACCTTCTAGTCTTCTGGAATTAAGCATCTTATGAAGGCAAAGCTTTGAGTGATAAAGTGACTACTGCAATTTCTACCTAAAAGGTAGAAATGAAATTCTGTGAAGTAAGGTGACTATTTACTATTTTACTGGTGAATTTAAATTTCTTAAAATTGTAGGAGGTAGTGAATTGTTGGCTCAGGGCATGATCAGAAAATTTGACAAATTAAATGATTTCCCTTTAAAAAAAAAAACCATGTTTTTTTAACTAAAATGTAGACACTCTCCGATTTCATGAGATTCTGGATTACAACCCAATTTGGGTTTATACATCAACAGGTCACTTGCATGAAGTTTCTAAAAGTGAAATAGATGGGAAATTTTGGTGGATACATGTATCGACTGGTAATTGGAGAGTTAATTTCTGTTGTCATAACAGAAGATAATAACCATTCACCCAGCTCCCCAATAGATATTAGTTTCGAAATACAAAACATCTGAATGAATGGGAGACTAAATATTTTGAGAAATGTTTCTGAAATACCAACAGATGCATGTAAATATTCCTTCTAAATTTCCTCATGTGAATCTGTAGACATGAGTTTATATGGGACTAGAGGAAATTATTTACTCAGGATTTAGAAACTATTAGAAACTGAGATCTCAAGGGTGTGGAGCACCGTTTTGATCAACTATCTAAAATGAGGTTTAATGATAGGTAGAGATATAAGGTGTTGACTTGAATCTATCTCACAGACAGTTGAATAAATGCTTGTGTTTCTCTTGTGGTTACTTACTGAGTCCCTAATTTTGGAGCATACCAGTGTGGCCAAATTGTCACATCGACTTGACTCTAGGGTAGCTTTGTACTAAGAACCAAATGAAAGACCCCAGCTTTCCCCTTCTGATTGACCTGGAGGATTTTTGCAAGCAGAAAGTAATAACTCACACGTAATATGATATTTAGAATAAACATTTTATTAGAGGGGCTCCTTCATCAGTATATTTAGATTGGCAAGAGAAAACAACAATGAACTTGAAGATATATTTATTAGAATGAACCAGTTTTAGGAACATAAAGAAATCAAGAATCAAAAAAATATATATACAGAGCCTCAGAATCTGTGGGGCATCCTTCAGTATATCAACATACACTTAAAGGAGTACAAAAAAGAAAAAAGGAAATACAAAAAAGAGAAAGAACAGACCAAATATGTGAAGGAGTAGTGGCCCAAAATTTCCAAAATGTGATGAAAACCATACACAGGAAGTGTAATGAACTTCCTATAGAATAAGCCGAGGCAGTCCCATGTACACACACCATAATCGAGCTGTTGAAAGATGAAGACACAGATACACTCTTGAACACAAGAAGAGCAGAGTGACTCCTCACATCCAAAGGAACATCTTAAGACTGATAGCTGGTTTCTTATCCAAAATCCTGGAGCTCACAAGTTATCGATGTGACATATTCAAAGAGCTGAAAGAAAAGAGACACCAACCAAGAATGCTACATACAGCAAAACTATTGTTCAAACTGACTATGCTAAAATGGCCTATGTTGGCTTCCACCAACATCAACAAAGGGGAGGATGAGAATACCATAGCATCCGCCCCAAAGCTAATCCCCATGAGGTATAAAGAGGCCGGACATCATTTGCATGCCATTTTGGCAGTTGGTGCCAGGAACAGGATTCATTGCACCAAATCCAAACACGTGGAAGCATGGAACTTTGTAAGGAAAAGCAGGGAGAACATGGGAAATAAAGCTTTTGACTCAGATGGTTATGTCGGCTGTTAAATGTAATGGTTGAAAAGATCATAAGTGATGTTACGTTGCAGTCAAGGAGAGGATAGCTGTACTAGAGTGACCTGGGAAAACATTTAAAACAGGATGACTCATAGGGGTCAGAGTAACTAAACGGTGAGCACTACGATGAGAGAGAGCTTGTAAACTCACCTACAGTATATTTTTGATGGAGTATGCGAACAAGGGGGTTAGGATTTTCTTGGGGTAAAACACAGGCTTTCGTTCCTGTGCAGCACCTTGTGAAGAGGATGGAGGCCAGGCTGAAAATCCACGCCTCACCTAGAACTTCTGGAGTCAGGAAATTCACATTTTAAAAGCTATGTAGACCCACTGAGAAATGCTGAAGGAATAGGATATTTGCATTTGAAAGAAAGCCCTGCAGGAAAAAAATATAAAAGAAACTTTCTGGCTTTTTGAATTTCCAGCAAGCAGATGCATCAAGGCAGGAAGAGTCCTCGTTCATTTGATAAAAGAAATAATTCCTTCCAGGACTGGAAGTTCAAATGAGCCAGTGAGTAGACAGCTTGCAATGCTCCCTGGTGACCACCTGTGTCCAGACAATGCGTGGAAGTAGGGGAAGTGCATCAGTGAAGAAATATAATGAGTGTGGACAGGTTCCATTGTTCTAGTTCACAAGGGCTCCAGATGAAAGAGAAGAGTAAGAATTTCTGGGTGGTATGAAATACAGGGTGGTGTGTAGACTCTTGAGTCTATAGGCCATGGTATACCCCATGGTGACTACAGGTGTGTGTGAGAGAGGGGGAGTGGAGGGAAATGTGTGGACTCTCAAGTTCGCAGCTGGTATCCATTTGACATAGCTTGAATGACTACGGATGAGCTGGCCAGAACCCAAGCGAATGAGAAAAAGATGTTTGACACTATGAATTCCTATAAATTATTGCAATGTGAGGGTTTTCTCTGGATTGGACATTGCTTATGGGTACGATGCTCATGGTTCCAATGGAACAGAAGATTGTTCAAAGCGAGGAACATGCTGGTCTCGTTGGAGTACTAGTTTGATGGTGTTTTGGTTGTTAGATTCTGTTGAGTCAGTTCCACATCATACAGATGTGACGTACAACAGAACAAAACATTGCTTGGTCCTGTGCCATCCTCACAATTGTCATGTTTGAGCCTATTTTTCAGCCACTGTGTCAATCCATCCCATTGAGGGTCTTCCTCTTTTTCCCTACCCGTCTGGATTACCAAGCATGATATCCTTTTCCCAGACCTAGTTTCTCCTAACAATATGTCCAAAGTATGTGGGAAAAAATCTCACCATCTTCGATTCTGATCATTTGGGCTGTACTTCATTTCAGACTGATTTGTTTGTCTAGCAGTCCATAACCAAATAAAGTCACTGCCGTGGAGATGATACTGACTCATAGCGACCCTAAAGGAGAAGGTAGAACTGCTGACCTCGCAGACCATAGGAGCATGCAAATTAAGTTTATGGAACCCTAACATGGGTAATTGTCAGTTTTGCCTTCTTCAAAATCATCTTATTGGGGGCTCATACAACTCATCACAGTCCATACATACATCAATTGTGTAAAGCACATTTGTGCATTCATTGCCCTCAAGGTTTAAGCTGAGCCATTCCAGAAGTAGGCAGGAGGAATATCATTACTATCTAGAAAAAGAGCCAGAAATGGAGCATGTCCTGTGGACCCTGAAATATCTGCATAGAACCTCCTCAATCCAGGGGACAAGGAGCTGTGAGACCAAAGAGAGGGCAGAGCAATAGCTGAGCAACAGCGAGGCAGCTGAAGAGCAGAACCAAGGGCAGGAGGCGGATCCATCAGTTTCCTGGTCCTCAGAGCAAGGAAGTACCAAGGCTGATGTTACTGGAGACTCTTCTCTGCCCTACGATTAAAGGTACAGGACATCAGGCACTGCCATCTGGTTAGCAGAAGCAGCAGTTAAACAAAAACAGTGAGTTCATTGTTATGAAACCTGCTTTATGAGAATTGCTAAAGGGAATCCTTTAGGCTAAAAAAAGGATATTAGATAGTAACTCAAGTATTAGATATCCACCCGAATAAACAAAAGCACACTGTTAAAGGTAACTAAATAGGTCAAATACCAGAAAGTCTATATTTTTATTAACAGTCCTTCTTTCTCTAAGTGATTTAAAACACAATTGCATAAAGAAATAATTATAAAACTAGGTGGATGGGTTTATAATATATAAATATATAATTCATGTTTTAGGAAAAATGAGAGGAGAAATATAGTTCTTTTGAAGCAAAGTCTGAGGTACTATTGGAATTAAACTGGAATTAATCCGTTTAATGATCAAAATGTTATGACTTCAGGAAAACAATTTGAAATATCTGTACCTATAAAAATTGAAAGAAAAAAAACCTGACAGAATTTAAGGGAGAAATAAATGATTCAATAGTAATTGGAGAAATCAATATCCCACTTATAAAATATTTATAAAGATTATGTTGAAATCAATAAGACCTGAACAATGTTTCAAACCAAAAAGACACAGACAGTAGTGAGAATTATCAAGGGTGTGGAGAAATGGTAGCTGTCATGTATGGTCGATGGGTTTATAAAACAGTGCAGCAATTTTGGAAATAGTTTGGCAATTTATCAAAATGTTAGACTTATAATTACTATAGAGCTTAGTGATTTTACTCCTAGATCTATATCTAAGAGAAATTAAAACATATGTCTACTTAAAAATGTGCACAAATTTTCATGGCATCATTATTCATAATAAGCCCAAAGTGGAAAGAATCCACCACCTAGATGAAGGGATAAGCAAAATGGAGTCAGTTCATATACTGGACTATCGCTTGGTAAAAAGGAACTAAGTATTGATATATTCTATCGCGAGAATGAACCTTGAATACATTGTGCTAAGGAAACTTGTCACAAAAGCCAAAAAAAATTAAAACTGCTAGTTACTTAACCATTTTTACTTACACGAAATGTCCAGAACAGGAAAAATCAAGAGGATAGAGTCCTGGTCACGAGGGCTGGTGAAAAGGGGAGATGGGGAGTCGGACTTCTAATGGTTATGGAGTATATTTGGAAAGTAATAAAGAGGTTCTGAGTTTAGATAGGCATCCAACTTCATGAACATGTACATTTAAAGATACACCTTTTAGTGGTTTGATAGTAGATTTTAGTGGTTTATTTAGGGGAAGGAGCATTTGTTGAAGATGTATACATCCTCTTGGTCAATGATGACCTGGAAAAGACAATTGATTGATGGCAACATATAATAAAAACAACAAAAAGTAACGGATGTACAATAAAGCCAAAAATAAAAAATTTAAACTGCTAGTTACTTAACCATTTGACTATTAGGTGCTTATAGAATAAGTGCTTATAGTATTTTGCTCCCAAAGGATTAAAATTAATTAACTTTTTACTTAATCAGAGTAAGAGAAAGATTAATAATGTAATAATTGTTATCTGGTTACACACAGATAGCAATTTACACTATAAGCAAATGTTTTCATCAAAATTTCCAGATTAATTTATAAAGACAATTCAGAAATAGAGCTTAGTAGTCATAACTCCCTGAACTATTTTGTGGCTTGCCAAGAAAAAAAAACTGTTTTCAAAAAAGCATGTGGTGTGTGGTTAGTATTAGATTTGCTTGCCTTAGGGTAGTGTGTTGGAATTTTTAAAATAAATTGTGATGTAAACTGTTTTATTTCAGAGCAATACTGAGGCTGAAAAGTACACGTGCTTGGTAATTAAAAATGAAAAGACTAACACTTTGATTCCCAGGATAATAATATCTCCATTATTATACTGAAACCTGTGGAATCTCTTAGGCTATAAGGAGTCCACTTTATATGTATTAGAATACTTGTATGGAAGCAACAATTGAGATGCAGGGGGTGGGGGGGTGAGGAGATTCTTCTCCTGTTTTATTTGCCTATTTTAAGTATCCTAGAAACGTTCTCTTGGTCTCCGTGGCTGCAATGGAAACACTAACTCAGGAATTTGGCATTTTCTTTTCGTTTCAAAACATGCTCTGCTAAACACATCAATTAACTACAGATTGATGAATTGCTGTTATAATATTTGTGACATCTATGTTTCTACAGCAACCTATTTCACAAAATCACAAATGTGATAACTTAAAGGAATCACATGAAAAGATTTATGATTGCCAGTGTTGTGTCCCCAGCCAGCTCAGGCCTCAGAGACAAAATGGCCATGGTGGTGAGGATGGCATTATTATATCCACTTCCTCTTACCAAGGCTATCTAACCTGATGGTACTGCCCAACTTGCCTAAACAGGGACTACTGTTGTCTAGAATATGCCAGCATACCCAAGAGATAAGCAGAAAAATCTTAGGGGTAGGTTGATTCCTTTGAACTACATGTTTGTTTGTCCTCATGGGAACAGACTTATTCTAGATGTAAAGTTGCCTTTTACTCCAGGAGTTCTGGTATAGCAGTGGTTCAATTGTTGGGCTGCTAACCACGAGGTCAGCTGTTTGCATTTACCAGCGGCTCTATGGGAGAAAGAAGGGACAATTTGTGCCGTAAAGTTCAACAGCGTCGGGAACTCTATGGAGTGTTCTACTCTGTCCTGTAGTGTCACTATGAATTAGATTTGACTCAACAGTAGCAGTTTTAGGTTTGTTGTCTCTGCTAGCACCAATGCCCATGAACTTAAAGAGTGCCCCATTCACCATTTCAGAATTGTATCCAACATTGTCTAGGAAAAGAAATGGGGCAGCATGATGAAGCTTGAGGAGTTCTCAGGTGGAAGTACCCCTGTGGCCCCCAAACAGCTGGCCCTACAGGAGGATGGGACATGTTGAAGACAGTGATGTCCCCATCTGAAGGGTAGCAGCTTATAGGTGAAGAAGCTATTTTGGACTATGCATTACATGATCTTAGTCTGTGACTCATACCCGAGGTCATCAACTATAAGTTGTACCTAATTATAAAATGCAAGGATGTACCATTTTACGTACCATTAGGAAAAAAGGAAAGCAAGACTATCAAATTACCTATGATTTCAATCATTGTAAAAAGCAGGCAAATTTCAGAGATGTAAAATCTAGGGAAAAAAAAGAAAAAGTAGAAAAGGCTTAAAATGCAAACAATACTGTAAATGATGCATTTCCCCCTTATAGCTATAATACAAAAAAATCTAAGACAAAAGTAGGAAAGTAAATGCTGCTTTAATCTTCTGTACCAATAACACCTTCACAAAATATCTGCTATTTGGTACTTCCAGTACTATCAGTTTTTTAAAAATTTAAATGTATTTTGACAACTTAAATAGGTATACTAGTGTGTTAGGCCAGGATGATTGGAGAAATTAATCCAGTGACACTCACATATGTGTAAGGAAGAACTTTACATCAAAAAGTAATTATACATCAAGAAAACATCCCAGCCCAGCCATCGCAAGTCCATAAGTCCAAATCTAGTCCGTAAGTCCTTCTTCAGACTCACACAGCCATAAGCACTGATGAAGAAAGCAGGAAGGTCACAGGCCAGTATGTGCAAAGTCATGTGAATCGGAGGTGGGTGGAAACATGACAGAGGTCCAGCAGCTCTCAGGGTGGCCAGCAAGTAGGATGGTTAAGTCAGAGAGAGGGGTGTTATGGGTCAGTGAGGGATTTCATATCTCACGGTGGTGCCGGCCCTATGATCCTCTCTGTGCATTGGCTGCTCTGAGCAAGAATATTGTCCTCGGGGCTTGGTTGGCCAGGATGTGCTCCACTCTCCGCCACCCACCTCCAGCCCCCTTAGTCAGACATGTCCCTCTCCCTGAGTGTAGCTTTAGTGCTGTCCTCTGCAGTGAATTCTTCTGGGGGAAGGGGTGGCTGTCCATGTAGTTGGGATTGGGGCCAACCCCTCAGACCTCTCTACTGGTTCCCTATTTCATGCTGGCATGTTGCATTCACTTCTTGGAGCACCAGGTTGAAGTCTGGTCCTTCTTTCCCTGTGGAGATATAAATAACACCGTCCCCTTTGGTGGGTTAGTGCCCTGTTCTCCCTGTTACCCATGTTGGTTTTTTAATTTCCCCTCATTTTTAGTAGGCTACCACATGTATTCCTGGATTTGGTCTGGCCCCTACCATACTACCTGGACCTTACACCAGGAATGTATGTATACAGTAGCTTTTTCCCTATGCCCTTTTTGCATTTTTTAGCTAACCTCAGCGGACATATGTTATACTTATCTTTTTGTGCTTGGCTTACTTCGCTTAGCATAATTTCCTCCAGTTCTTCCCATGCAACATGCTTCATGCATTCATCACTGCTTTTTAGGGATGCATAGTGCTCCTTTGTACGTATTTATCATGGTTTTTAAATCCATTCGTCTGTTGATGGAAATTTGGGTTGTTTCCAACTCCTTGCGATTGTGAACTGTGCCGTGAAGAACATTGGAGCACAGATGTCTGGCCGTGGTTTGTTTCTTGCCTCTTCTGAGTATATGCCCAGTAGGGGGATATCTAGGTCGTGTGATAACTGGATTTCCATCTGTTTTAGATACCACCAAATCAGTTTCCTTAGTGGCTGTACATATCTACAGGGCCACCAGCAGTTCCTATCTCGCCACAACCCCTCCAACACCTGCTAGTTTCTGATATTTTGAATTGAGCTATGTTTGAGGGTGTTAGGTGGTATCTCACAGTTATTTTAGTTTGCATTTCTCTTATGGCTAATGATCAGGAACATTTTCTCATATGTTTATTGGCCATTTGGATTTCTGCCCCTGTGAAACTTCTGTTCAGTTCCTTTGCCCACCTGCTCAGTGGGCAATTCATTTTTTTCTTTTTGGAAGCTAGCAGAGTATTGTAGATGTTAGTAATAAGGCCTTTGACTGATGTGTCATTGATAAAGATGTTTTCCCAGTCTGTATTACTCTCTTGGTGAATTCTTTCAATGTACACAGGTGTTTTATCTTCAGTGTATCCCACTTGCCAATTTGTGACTCATCTGTATTTGTGTCATTTCCTATTCCTGATGGCTTATATATTCTCTGCACCAAAGTTCTCAGGTTTGTCCCAATTCCCTCATTGATTGCCCTAAAAAGTTGGGGTTTTACTTCAAGGTCTGTGATCCACCTTGAGTTTATTCTTGTGCACGGATTGAGGTAAAGGTCTTGCTTCATTGTTCTGCAGGTAAAAATCCATTTTTTTCTAGCACTACTTATTAAAAATGCATCTGCTTCCCATTTGATATTTTTTAGGCCCTAATCAAGGATTTGCTGTCTGTATGCTGATGATTTTATTTCTGGGTTTTCAGTTATTTTCCTTGGTCTGAGTATCTGTCATTATACCAATACCATGTGGTTTTGACCACTGTGGCTGTTTAATATGTGCTAAATTCAGGTAGAGCAAGCCCTCCCACTGTGTCCTTCTTCTTGGAGAGTTCTCTGCTAATTCTGGGCTTCTTCCCTTTCCATATGAAGTTGATAATCAGTTTTTCCAATTCTTAGAAGAAAGATTGGGATAGCACAGTGGTTCTCAACCTTGCTAATGCCATGACCCTTTAATACAGTTCCTCATGTTGTGGTGACCCCCAACCATAAAATGATTTTCATTGGTACTTCACAACTATAATTTTGCTACTGTTATGAATCAGGTTACTCCTGTGAAAGGGTTATTTGAACTCCAAAAGGGTCATGACTCACAGGTTGAGAACCTCTGGGATAGCATTAAACATATCGTGCCTTCAGCAAAACTGACATCTTTACAATATTGAGTCTTCCGATCCATGAGCATGAGATATTCTTCCATTGGTTGAGGTCACTTCAAATTTTTGGTTTTTTAGTCAGGTATATCCCTAGATATTTAAATTTGTGCTTGGCTATTGTGAAGGATACCACCTTTTTTATCCCCTCTTCTGTGGTCTTGTGTGATGTATATAGCAGTCCAATAGACTTCTGTTTCATGATCTTGTATCCTGGCACTCTGCCATATTCCTCTTTGATTCCAGTACTCTTCTCTTGGAGCTTTTGGTATTTTCCATATATAAAATCATATTATCTGTGAATAATGATAGTTTCACCTTTTCCTTCTTTTCTTTGCTTTATGCTATTAGCTAGGGCCTCCAATATGATTTTAAATAAAGTGGGGACATGGGCATCCTTCTCTGATCCCATTTTTCATTGGGATTGTTTTCATCTTTTCTCCATTGACTACCACGTTGGCTTTTGGTTTTTCATATATAGCTTGTATTATCTTGAGGAATTTTCCTTCCATTCCTATCTTCTCAAGTGTCTTAAACAGGAGTGGGTATTGGATGTTGTCGAATGCTTTTTCAGCATCTATCGATATTATCGTGTGGTTCTTATAATTTTTCATGTCAATGTGGCGAATAATACTAATGGTCTTTCATATGTTGAACCATCCCTGGATCCTTAGCATGATCCTAGTTGGTCATGGTAAATTATTTGTTTTATATACTTTTATTATTCTATTGGCCAGTGATTTGTTAAGGATTTTTGTACTGATATTTATTAGGGACATTGGTCTGTAGTTCTTGATTCTTGTGGGATCCTTGCCTGGTTTTGGTATCAGAGTTACACTAGCTTCATAAAAGGAGTTCAGGAGTTTGCCATCTTTTTCTATGCTCTGGAAGAGTTTGTGTAGGATTGGTGTTAGTTCTTCCCTAAATGCTTGGTAGATTTTAGAGTTATTTAAGGGTAATTAAATGGAACCGAAGCAATTTCATAAGGAATGCCTTATGAAATTCCTCCCAGACCATGTTTAAGACTTTTGTTGTTGTTGTTAGTGTCTTCATGCAACAAGTAAACTAAACAATAAATGAGGTGGGAGTGACATAACTTTGTATCTGGTAATTTATGAAATTATCCAAGACAGATAGAACTATTGTTTTCCAATAGAGACAAATTTGAATAGATTTGGAAATGAGGTAATCTTTTGGGCTAGCCTCCAGTATTTGTTTATCTAGTGGTAAATGTAACAGAAGTTTAGAAGGTCACACTCTCATTCAATCAAAACCCCTAAGAAGCCAGGCACCACAGAATAAAGGCTTGAATCAATTTATAAACCAAACAAATATATTGAATGAGGGCAAGGATATATGGCCAATGTCTCACAATGATAGAAATGAGGAACTATAGATCATTTCTTCCTGTATATGTTTATACTTAATAAATGGAATCTTTTCTACCCTCCCCATTTTTACTATTTTATAAAGAATATGTGTTATTTATAATAATGATATAGGACATGTAATGATATATAAATGATGGAAACAGCAGTCAAGAAATCAAACAGCATATTGTGTTGGGCAAATCTGCTACACAAAACCTCTTTTAAGGATGCTACTTTGAAGATGGAGGTGCCCCTGATCCAAGCCATGGTATTTTTAATAACTTCACAGGCATGTGAAAGTTGGATAACAATGGATGAAGAAGTTATGTATTTGAATCATGATGCTGGTAAAGAATATTGAAAGTGCCTTGGATTTCCAGAAAACAAACAAAACTTTCTTGGAAGTAGTACAGCCAAAATGCTCCTTAGAATAAGGATGGTGAAACCCTCAACAAGATGGATCGACACGTGGCTTCAACAAAGGGCTCAAACAAAACGATGATTGTGAGGATGATACAGGTTGGGAAAGTGTTTCATTCTATTGTACACATGGTCACTAGGTATGGTATCAATTCAATGGCACATAACAATAACAATAATGACATTAAATTTACAATTTAATCTATAGATTTTTACAAAGGAAACCATTTAGGCTACTGTAGCTAGAGACCCTCAGATTCATTGGGATTCTCCTATTGAAGATCATGTGAATTCATTTTATCCATACGAAATAGTTATTTTAGGTAGTTGTTGGAAAATTATGTACTGGAGAAATTGTGATGCCGAGTAACCAAAAGTCGTGATAGTGAAATGGCACTTAGCAGGCATTCCAACTTTATTCTAACATGATTTCCTACACTGAAAAAGTTAGAAAGTTAAAATTCTCAATTCCCTGGAAGCTAATTTAGAGGATGAGACGTAAAATCTATTAGATTATTTTAATAGATTTAACTGCATGAAATCTGGGAAACTGAAGATGTTTTCCTGCTACTTTTGGGAGTTATTTTTGGCAAATGTCAAGAATTTTCTAAAACAACGTTCTAAAAACTCACTTTTAGAGCAAAAGCCAACAAATGTTTCCTATAAGAAGCATGATGGTATATACATTAGTCATTGTTGAATTAAAGGCCATGTAAGAGCTCTGCCACAACTACTTAACTCTGTAACAAAACCACACTGGATTAGGCTTGGTTATCACAAATTGTACAAAGAGATATTTCCATACATTTGATTAGGAATGCTGCCTGCATTCAAGTGGAAAGTAAAGGGTCCAAGAGATATTCTACTTTGTCATATATTAGACCTGCATTGGTAGCATCCCATCCAAATTAGTAAAGAAAAAACCATTTATGCACATGTGACATATGACCCTTATTTAGTGTTGTATATAGTTCTAAACATTCCTTTCCATTAAAGACTGATCATTTGCTAGAAGTGATCTGATTGATGTTTCCAAGAAGAAATAAAGTGGTAGTAGAAACTAGTGGTGAACACAAGAAGAGAAATCAGCTAAGAAACGTGACAGAAGTAAAAAGTATATGACTAGAAATACTAAAAGAAATCAGAAAACAAAAATAAATACTGAAAAAGAGAACATAACAAACTAGCAAGATATCAGTCAGTGCTATGGTGAAATAAGTCCTGTATTTTCTTTGTCATACAGAGAAAAGGGTCATGTTGAATTTAAGAGCTAAAATGGCAGCTAGAGAAGAAAGAAAAACAGGCCTGGTTTAATATATGAATCTCAAAGGAAACTAGATGTAATAATCAATTATTTACTGGAAATTTTTCTGAATTAGTTGGACTGAAAGTGATTGCTGTATTCAGAGTAACAGTAATAAAAACAAGAATTAACCCCTCAAAATTTAAGACAAAACAGGAATTTCTCATACTATCTTTACAATACTGTGCATAACCACTATGACATAGAAAGTTTCAATATACATGGATGCTGACACTGACCTTGTATGACCTCATTTAATGTTGACTTCATATCATCCTTAGTTATGCTATGACTGTGAATGTTAGCATTTTTGGAAGAATTCAACAAAAGACTATAAGGCATGCCATGTCTCAGAATATATATGAGGGGGTTTCAATGCGTTTGTGAAAAAAAATAATCATCTTTAATTCCATTATTCTACAAACTTTCTGAAGTCCCCTTATGCTCTCAGAACATATCCTTAAGGAAGAAAGGGTATTTGAAAGTATTCTTAGTTTGCGATTATTGTTGTAAATAAAATAAAAGCGGGTCTTTTAAGTAACAGAAATTTAGTTTTTCACAGTTTAGGATATGAAAATTTCAAATTAGCTTATTGGTTCTGAAAGAGGGATCCTTCTTTATCAGGAACCGGGCAGTTCCTTGGAATTCCTTGGTGATCTCAGCACGCATCTCTGTGTTCTGTGTCTCTTCTGCTCTTTTTGTAACTCAGAAATTATTTGGTCTGGTACCCACCTTCCTCTAGAGTAGTGGTTCTCAATCGGTGGGTTGCAACCCCTTGGGGATCGCCCGATTCATACCAGTTGCAACATTACAGTGATGAAGTAGCAATGAAAATTGTTATGGTTCGGGGGTGGGTCACCACATCATGAGGAACTATATGAAAGGGTTGTGGCATTAGGAAGGTTGAGAACCACTGCTCTAGAGTGAACTCATTAGCATGACTTCAGAAACCCTTATTGAATTTCTATAGGCAAGAGTGGATGGATAAAACCTTTCAGAGATGAGTTTGGAAAAAAACAAACAAAAAACCTTTCAGAGATTCTTAGAATATCTCCGAAAACTCACCTTAAAGAATAAAGTGTGTATAAATATCACATAATAAAATTCCCCTTCTAAATCCATCTTTTTGCCAAGTCTGATACGAATAAAGAAGAAAATAATAATTCTTCAACAGGGAGGAAAATTAAATTCTTGTGAAGATAGCACAATCTATTAGGTTTAGTCTAAGGACACCCCCTCTACACCTGCCCATTAAAAACTCATGCCATCAAGTCAATGCTGACTCCTGGTGATCAACGGTGGGACTGTAACTGCTCATGGGAGTAGAAAGTCAAGTCATTCTCCCATGGAGCTGCTGGTGGTTTTGAACTGCCAACTAGATCAGGTGGATCTCAGCCCAATTCACAACCTAACATGAAACCACTCTGCCACCAGGGCTAGTCTAAGAGGGTCAGCAAAAATCACACAGTTGCTGTCATCAATGCATTCCCACCACAGGACTTAGGGTTATGTATGCAAAGCAAAGACCAGAAACAGCTCTAAAGAACTTGTAGAAATAAACAGGAAATAACATTTAACAGTGCGTCCAGTTTACAGTTATAAAGGTTGAAATGGTCTTGTCAGAGCTAGCTAGTTAGCTAAGAGGAAAACTGTATTCAAGAATGAAATCATTCTGTGGATGGAAGTAAAGCCTGTGGGTTGACAAGGTGGGATAAGGCTGTACCTGAACTTGACCTAAGTATCCCTGCTGGTATAGACAGTTAAGTATTAGACTTAACCACAAGGTCAGTGGTTCAAATTCTTCAAGGGAAAGGTGAGACTTTCTGCTCCCATATGATTTACAGCCTCAGAAACCTTGTGAAACAGTTCCCTTTGTCCCTGCAGGGCTAATATGATTAGTAGGCAGTGAGTTCGGTTTTTTGGTTAAAAGATATCTTGGATGGTCAGACTTGGTCCTAGAATGCCAGAAAACAGAATTTAGTTTTAAAAGGAGCTGCGAAAACAAACAATAACCCAAACCCACTGCCATGGAGATGATGCTGACTCATAGTGACTCACACTCTGTGACACGGTAGACTGTCCTGTCCCTGTGAGTTTTGGAGACTGTAGTAGAAAGCCTGGTCTTTCTTCTCATATAAAGGGTGGGTCGTTGCAAACTTCTGATCTTGTGGGTTGCAGCCCATCTCGTAACTGCTACACCACTAGGGCTTTTAGGAAGGAAAGAGAGCATGCCTCAACTAAGGATCCAAGTTCACACAGTGTTACACTTGGATACGAGGCAAAGACAAGTGGAAATGTAGGACAGGGCTTATGTATGGAAAGTTGAATAACATTTTAGGTTTAGCACACTGAAGGATTATTGGACAGATTAAAAGTTTCTAGTATACCATCTTAGGAAAATGGAAATATTATCATCATGGAAAACCATATAGAGCAGGACGAGGAGAGGCAAGGAGTAACCACAGTCATTAAGAGAGGAAGCTACCGTTTCCTCTCACATAAAACCTTAAGAGGTGAGGTAGTTAGTTTATCGTGCCAACCTGGCCGATAAACACATGTAGGCTTAATTGAAGGGCGAAGGGATAAATGGCTCAGTGAGCCTCGCCTTTCTAGTTCTTGGGTCTCTTGCTTTCTGATGGTTGCAGGGTGCAGCTGCCTTAGCCAGTTCCCTGCTTCAGCTAGCAAGTCTCACTTCCTGCAAGACATCCCCGAGGAGAAGCCGCATGGACCTACCCCGATGCAGCCCTGGGTGAGGTCTTGGGCCAGTGCTGAGATGCTTACACATTCACTGACTTGGCTTTCCTCCTGCAGTCAGCATCATAGTTTGTGCTTTGTAAGATGGAGGAGGACTTTGTGGATTGGTGTCGGACATATGGTTTAATGTTGGACTTGTGGGCTTGGGCAGCATTGGGTTGGGATGTTTTCTTGATGTGCACTTAACCTTTATATAAAACTCTCTCTTATATATATGAGTTTCTGTGGATTTGTTTCTCTTAAGTACCCAGACTATCACATGAGGCATGGCCAAAAGCATCCATTAGAAACTGTACATTACAGTCCACTAGAAACTGTGGGGAAGCTGTCTGATGAAGTAGGAATGACCATGTCAAAAGCTGGGTGAAAGGTTACAAGGAAGAATTAATGAACATGAAGACAGCAAACTATAGACAACCTGGCCTTGCGCAAATGGCTTATCCAACTTCTCATTAGTAAGCAAAGGTGAATATGTGGATAGATTTTTTATTCCAGTTGGTTATAAGGGCTACAGAAAGTAAGCATTAACGTACCATTTGAAATTACTGATGTTTGTTAGCTCACAACGAACTTTTGGGCTCTTGAAAGTCAAAATAGTCATTTCTCCTGGGAATATGAATTAGAAATGTTAAAATTTTGACTGATAAACTTTCTGTGAAAGAACCTGGAACTGGAAGCATTCTGGATAATTGTATTGATTTATTGGCTGCTACTACTAGCAACTACTTACCCTGGGCTTTCTGCTTTCCACACATAGTTCTTATATGTGTACGTTTCTGCTATAGTTGCTAATCTCCCACACTCACACTAATTGAAGCTATCCAAGTACAACTTAACACAAAATAAACAAACACCCAAAGAAAAAAGCAACCCCAAACTCACTGCCAATGAGTCAATCCTGACTCATAGCGACCCTAGTGGTGTTGCTGCTGCTGTGTTACTAGTTGCCGTCATGTCTGTTCTGACACAACAGAAGAAATCATGGCCCTGCCCTGCCCTGTCCTCACAGTTGTTTCTCTGCTTGAGCCCATTGTTGTAGCCACAGCGTGAAGCCATCTCTTTGAGGGCCTTTCTCCATGTTACCAAACATGATGTCCTTCTTCAGGGACTGGCCTGTCCTGACAATGTGTCCAAAATACGTAACATAAAATATTGTCATTCTTGCCTCTAAGGAGCACTCTGGTCCTACCTCTTCCAAGACAGATTAGTTTCTCCTTTGAGTGATCCATTGTACTTTCACCATTCTTCTACAGCACCACATTTCAAATGAGTAAATTCTTTGTTGGTTTTAACTAATCTATGTCCAACTTTCACATGCATCTGAGGCAACTGAATATACCATGATTTGGGTCAAGTGCATCTTAGTCCCCAGAGTAACATACTTGCTTTTCAATACTCTAAAGAAGTTTTATCAGCAGATTTACATAATGCAACTCATCTTTTGATGAGCATTTGGTCTCTCCTATGAGCAACGATTATGGATCCAAGCAAGACAAACTCTTAGTGACTTCAATCTTTTCTCCATTTATCATAATGGTGCATCTATATTGGGGCTGTTGTGAGGATTGTAGTCTTCTTTACAATGAGTTGTAATCCATACCGAAGGCTGCAATCATTGATCAGCAAGTGCTTCAAACCCTACTCACTTTCAGCAAGCCACGTTGTGTCATGTGCATAATACAGGTGGTTAATAAGCCTTCCTCCAAGCCTGATGCCACATTCCTCTTCATGTAATCCAGCTTCTCTGAGGATTTGCTCAGCATACAGATTGAACAAGTATGGTGAGGGGATACAACTCTTATACCTACTTTTCCCAATTATAAACCAGGCAGTATTTCCTTATTTTGTTCACACAACTGCTTCTTGATCCACATACAAGTTCCTAATGAGCACAATGACGTGTCCTGGAATTCACGTTCTTTCCAGTCTGTTCATAGTTTATTATGATCACGCAGTTCAATGCTTTGGCATAGTCAAAAAAACACAAGTGAACATCTTTATGGCATTCTCCTCTTTGAGCCCTGATCCCTCTGACATCAGCAATGATATATCCCTTGTTCCACGTCCTCTTTGGAAACTGGCCTCAACCTCTGGAATATTCCTGTCAATATACTGCTGCAACCATTTTTGGATGATCTTCAGCAAAATTTTTCTTTCATCTACTTGCAAAATTTTTCAAGATTTTGCATATGCTTATAAAATTTTACTTGATATAAGTGATGCTGTTCTATAACCTGAGCATTCTGTTAGGTCACCTTTCTTTGGAATGGGTACAAATATGGATCTCTTCCAGCTAGTTGGCTAAGAGGCTGTCTCCCAAATATCCTGGCATGGATCAGTGGGTGCTTCTTGAGTGCATGCTTCCAGTGCTTCTTCAGCTTGTTGAAACATTTCAGTAGCTGGTCCATCAGCTCCTGGAGCTTATTTTTAGTTAATGCTTTCAGTGCAGCTTGCCCTGCTTCCTTCAGCACCATTTTGCACATATGCTGCCTCTTGAAATGGTGGGATGTGGATGAGTTCTTTTGGGTACAGCGACTCTGTATATTCTTTCCATTTTCTCTTGATGCTTCCTGCATCCTTCAATATTTTGCCCAGAGACTCTTTCAAGATTGAAACTCAAGCCTTGAATTTTTTTTCTTGATTTCTTCCAGTTCCAGCTATGCTGAGTTTGTTCTTCCCTTTTGCTTTTCTAATTCTCGGTCCTTTCATATCTTGTCATACTACTTGGCTTTGACATCTAGAGTTGCCCTTTGAAGTTTTCTATTCCGCTCCTTGACGTCATCCTTTCTACCATTTGCTTTAGCTACTCTATGGTTAAGAGCAATTTCCAGAGTCTTTTCAGACATCCACTTGCATCTTTTTAATGACCTTCTGTTTTCTTTATGAACGATGGTCTTGAAATCCTCCAATGCTCACCAGGTCTTCTGTTGTTAGTGTTCAATGCCTCAAATCTGCTCTGGAGATAATCTCAGTATTCAGGTGGGATAGACACAAGGTCTTATTTTGACTCCTGTGGACTTGTATTCATTTTCTTCAGCTTTATCCTGAAATTACATATGAGCAATTGCAGTTCAACATTCAGTCCCTAGCCTGGTTTTAGCTGCTAAAGGTTTTACTATCTCCAGCATCACTTCCCACTGATGTGGTCAATTTGATTTCCGGTTATTCCATCTGAGGAAGTCCATGTAAACATATAGTCGTCTTTTGTGTTGTTAGCAAAAAAAGTACTTGCTATAAACAAGCTGTTGTTTTTTCCTCCCATTTTGTTTCTCTCACTAAGTCTATATTTTCCAATTATGGTTCCTTTCTCTTTGTTTCCACCTTTTGTGACGCTATTGTTTTGTTAGCTGCCATTCATTCACTTATGGCTTATAGTGATCCCACCCACAACACAATGAAACCCTGCACCTGTACCGTCTTGTGCCAGCCAGGCTGCCAATCAATCTCTTGTAGGCCGCCTTTTTCCGCATAAAGTCCCTTTAAAGCAGGAAATCCTTCTTCAGTCACGGGTCCCTTCTGACAACATGTCCAGAGTTTGTAACTACCACCCTTACCTCTCAAGAGGGCTCGGGCCTTTCTTCTTCCAAGACAGGTCGGTTTGTTCTTTGTGCAGTCCATGGGACTTTCACCATTCTTCTCCAGCACCACAACTCAAATGCTTCCATTCTTCTTAGCTTTTCCTTATTCATTGTCCAACCTTCACATTCATGTGAGGCAATGGAAAATACCATGAGTTGGGTTAGGGATACTTTAGTCCTCAAAGTAAAATCCTTGCTTTTAAAAACTCTAAAGAGGTTCTGTGCAGCAGATTTACCCAATTCAAGAAACCTTTTGATCTCTTGATTGTTGCTTTCATGAGCATTGATTGTGGATCCAAGAAAAACAAAAAATCCTTGACACGTTCGACCTTTCCCTCTCCTTATCATCTTGCTTCTTACCTATTGTTCTAGTTGTGAGGATGTTGGGCTTTACACTGAGTCGTAATCCATACTGAAGGCTCCAATTTTTTATCTTCATCAGCAAATGCTTCAAGCCCTCCTCATGTTCAGCATGCAAGGTTACATCTTCAGATTGCACGTGGGGATCTTAGAGGGCGGGGTAAAGCTGCACCTGTGGCTTTGTGAGACTGTAACCCTTTTCTTTAATTATTTTATTAAATACTTTGGGGGGGGCTCTTACATCTCTTATCACAATCCATACATCCATCCATGTGTCAAGCACATTTGTACATATGCTATTATCATTATTTTTAAAGCATTTTCTTTCTATTTGAGTCCTTGATATCAGCTCTTCATTTCCTCCCTTCCCTCCCCTGCATGTCCTTCCTCATGAACCCTTGATAAATTATAGATTATTATTTTCATATCTTATATCACCCTCTGTCACCCTTCACCCACTTTTCTATTGTCCATCCCCCTGGGAGGGGGATATATGTTGATCCTTGTGATCAGGTCTTCCTTTCTCCCCCTACCTTCCCCTTAGCCTCCTGGTATCTCTATTCTCATTGTTGGCCCTGAGGGGTTTATCTATCCTAGATTCCCTGTAATACAGGCTCTTATCTGTAGCAGTGTGCATGTTCTGGTCTAATCTGATTTGTAAGGTAGAATTGAAGTCGTAATGGTGGGGGAAGGAAGCATTAAAGAACTAGAGGCAAGTTGTGGGTTTCATTGGTACTATACTGCACCCTCACTGGCTCATCTCTTTTGTGTTACCCTTCTGTGAGGGGATGTCCAATTGTCTACAGATGAGCTTTGGGTTTCCACTCCACGTCCTCCCTCCTCCCACCCCCATTCACATTGGGTATGATTTACAGGAGTAAAAAATCTCATTTTTCTCTGTCAGGGCAGCTGGTAGTTTAGAACTGCTAACCTTGCATTTAGAAATCCCTGTGTTTTCCTCTGCTTCCTAAGTACATCTTACATTTTCCAAACTTTTCCTCACTTAGTTGGGGCAAAGAAATCAAGTTTAAGTCTTGACCTTAAAATCTCCTTTGAGATCCTTCTGGTTTTTCTGTCTTCATTAGTTAGATGAAAAGTGTACAATAGAGGATTTAGAGGCCCTAAGTGATTGCAGAGTCACTAAATGAAATGAATTAATATTAATTGACATTAATATTAATAGCTGAGTGACTACTGAAGCAGAGCAACCACGTCTCATTTTATTCATCCCAACCAACTGCTATTTTGGACTGTGATGGGATTACAAGGGAATTTTTTTTCTTTTGTTTGGCTCCTGGGACTTGGAAGTTGCATAAAATACACATCATATTTTATGCAAAATTGGAGTGCCTGCCTTCCAGATTATTTCTCTTCCATATTCATTTATTCTTTAGGACAAGAGTTGCCAAACTATTGCTTGCCAGTCAAATCTGACTCACAATGTTTTTTACTTCCTGGAAGTTAATAGAGGTTTTTCCCACCATTAAAAAAATGTGATTAAAAAGGATTAAAAAAAACACGAGAAAATAGGGGAGGAGAAAAATAAGGAGATAGTAATGGATAAAAATGGAGGGGAACGAAGAAAGGGTTAGAGAAGGGAAGAGAAGAAGAAGAAATAGAGATTATATATGGTTTGAAAAGCCCCAAATCACTACTATATGGCTGTTAAACCACAGGTGACAAACCACTGCTCTAGAATCTAAAGATACTCTGAAAGTATCGGGGACTGCCCGTCTTGAGCTCTCCAGTG
>NW_022103909.1:14133892-14135312 GCF_000313985.2 Echinops telfairi | reverse complement strand
TGTCCTCTATGCTCTAACTATGAAAATATTTGATTTACAAATAAGGAATCCTACTTCGCGGAATTTCATTTATCACAGTAGGGTCTAGAACCGATTAACCGCGATAAACGAGGGTTCACTGTATAGCTAATCAGAACGAATGATCTACACAAGGGTTTCCAAATGTTCAGGGGGTCATTCCATTTTCTTTTAATTCCATTTCTCCACAAACTTTTTGAAGCTCCCTTATAGTTCTCCCAAATCAATAGGCAATCAAATATGTTGGTTACTCTCTTGCCTGACCCGGAGAACTGCTGCCGAACCTCGCAGATTCCATGCGTGGAAGAGCAGATGGAGGGAAAAGTCCTCTTGCCAAGCACCCTCCACTGACTTCCAGGAAATTCATATTGACAGGCTTCCTGGGATCAGTGCATCTCCTCCAACAGGGTCCTGATTATTTTTTAATTCCCCAATGGATTGATTGGATGAACAAGTCTATAGTCTATTGGTATTAAACACTAATATTTGTAGGTGGCTTTAAGAAATTTAATAACTTTGACTTTCTGGTCAGGTTTGCCCTCTCAGGGGAGAGAATGTCAAAACTGCTTTGTAAAATCCTACAATTATTGCCACTCTTCCTTAGACATTTTCAACAAAGTGCTTAAAGATAGAAAAATTGGCATGAACTGTCAGCCTTTGAAGTCATTGATTTAAACTGGAAACAACGTGGCATACAAGATCTTCTGTGTTTCTGAGATTAATGGTGATTTCCTACCAGGTAAGGGTCTCACAATTCATAGGAGGGTATTTTTAATTTGCTCTGTTCCCAAAGGGGAAAAAGAAAATATATCTTTATTTAGAAGAAAATGCATTTGAATCAGCCCCCCCCACCCCCAACTGGCTAATTTTCATTTGGAGAACTGAAATTGGGCTTTAAAAATGACTGGCAGTATAGACTACACAAAATGGATAAGACTGTTTCGTGTACAGGCTAACCCTCTGAAGGCAACCATGTGGCTTCCATGGGAGAGCAGTGGCCCGAGTGAGTGGGTCTGTTTTCTTGGAATGGCGCTCTCTTGCTAGCTTGCAGCTCAGCCCTCTCTCTGTGTTTCAGAAGAATAAATAGGAGACGTAGCTTTCTGGCATTTGAGTTCTAGTCCCAATTGTTTCCTTAGTCCTCATGACAGAGCCCCAGGGACAGGGACCCCTAGGAAGTCTTCAGTGTTTTTGCCCAGAGTTTGAAGATTGGGATATTTGCCAGTGCTGTTTCTGATTTCAACTTGAGGCAATATTATCTAAAACAATGGTTAGTTTCCCCTTCTCCACAATAATTTAAATTACCTATATGCTTCTAGAATTATGTTATAGAAACCAATTTACTACTATTTGATGTTACATTTTATTTTCCTCTGTATATCCTTATTTTATTTTGAATAATTAG
>NW_022103909.1:14131846-14132908 GCF_000313985.2 Echinops telfairi | reverse complement strand
TTTAGCCACAACACAACCAAGACTCTGAATCTGTTGGAAGCCCTGGCTCAAAGTTCAAATGCTTTGTTGTTGCTTGGCAGATATAATATGCATCATTAGACAGGAAGAAGAGGATGGATTTACTTTCAGAGTAGTTATTAAAAGCATTTCCCCCCCTCTCAGGATTGAGATATTCTGTGATAACAGAAATACTACATTTACAAAACCATCTTACCATGTAGGTTAGGCCAAGTTGGTGAGAGAAACAAATCCAGTGACACTCATACAGATGTAAGAGATAGGTTTATATACAGAAGCAATTGTATATTAGGAAATCATCCCAGCTCCATCCAGATCAAGTCCATAGGTCTGATACTAGTCCATAAATCCCTCTCAGACTCATGCAACTGTAAGCAATGCTGCAAAATGTAGGAAGATCACTAGCCAGTAGGTGCAAAGTCTTGTGGACCCAATGGTGGTGGATGCATCTCCAGGGCTCTGGCAGGTCTCTGAGTCACTCACAACAGGAGGGTAAAGGCACAGAGAGAAGGGAGGTTCCCAGGCACCTCCTTATGAGAAGGTCACACTCACAACGAGGTACCATCAGGCTGTTACCTGATTGACAGCCTAGACCCCACCCCTATACTTTCATATCTTCAAGTTGACATGAAATTATATAACCACCACACCATGTCTACCAAAAATGGTTCTGTCATCTTAAAAGAAAGTATTTGCTATCATTCACTTCAACCATCCATCCTCAAAATAATATTTATGTAAAACAGGGTCAATGGGAGCTATCTGGAAGATCATACCAAACCTCAGGCCCAAGATACTCCAACTAAAGATAACTAAAGAATGTCAAATGCAAGTTAGAATTAAACCAACTGGATTCTGTAGAAAAAACAGCAGGCGTTAGGTACATCAATTTAGATTTTTTTTCCCATGCATTTTGGTTGTATTTGAGGGTGAAAGAAGGAAATATTTAACTGAAATATCCCTGACTATTCAGCATGTTGTTGTTGCTTGGTGCCATCGTGTTGAATTCTACTCGTAGTAACCCTGTAGATAACAGAATGAAAC
>NW_022103909.1:14109152-14130124 GCF_000313985.2 Echinops telfairi | reverse complement strand
CAGGTGCTATATCTTTTGGTAGCTGGGCACCATCAGCTTTCTTCACCACATTTGCTTAATAATCCATTGTCTTCAGCGACTTCAGGTATTATATCTTTGGGTAGCCAAGCACCATCCGCTTTCTTCACATTTTCTTGTACACCCATTGTCTTCAGCGATCATGCCAGGCAGGTTTCTAATTAAAAATAAATGAAGTTTTGTCTTGAAGCATGCCATAGCATGAGTAAGTCTTCACGGAGGGTACTCGTGTGTGGGTGTATCTGCATGTGGGCGGACCCGCCTGGAGACGGATAGAGGAGCAGTATCTGGGTTCCTAAGACTATCAGAAATATGTGTTTTTGGATGGTCTTAGGCAACCCCTGTGAAAGGGTTCCTCGAACCCCAAAGAGGTCATGATCCACAGGTTGAGAACTGCTGCTTTAGCTATGTTTTCTGTCAAAAATAAAATTAACCTAATAATAACAAAAGAGTAGAAATCCTGTTACTAAAAATTAATCAATGTCTTTTTAAATATCTTTGAATCAAACAAGATGTAAACATAGAAATTGATGTTTGAACTGAATGATAATGGAGCTAAGATTTATCAAATGCCTCTGAAACACTGAAGTAGTTCTTAAAGAAAATATTTATTAACTTTAGGGAAAATATTAAAAAGAACAAAAGCTGAAAAAAATAACGTTTTATATTTTATCTCAAAAGTAGAGAAAAAAATCGTAAACCTAAAACTATGTGAAGTGAAAAAAAACCCCAGAAATTGAAAAATGCAAGAGTTGTGCTGCTAGGAGCCATGAGTCAGTTCTGTCTTACAGCAACACAGTGATACAACAGAAACCTGGCTCAGTCTTGCACCATCATCACACTCTTGGTATGTTCCGTCATGGCTCTTCTTTTTCAGTGTCCGTCTCCTTCACCAAGCATGATGTCCTCTTCCAGGGCTGGATTTCACCTGATAAAATGTTCAAAGTACACTAGACAAAGTCTTGCCAGCCTGGTTTTTTAGGAGAAATCTGTTTATACTACTTCCAACTCAGATTTGCTTGTTCTTTCGATAGTCCATGGGACTCTCAGTATTCCTCAGCAGCACCTCTAGCGTTCAATACAGCAAATGTATTGTAGAGATGGGATATATTTGAGGTCATATTTTGCCTTTTGTGGACCTGTGCTGAGGAACACTGGTGACCAAGAGCTGTTCCATGGAAGATAGTTCTTAGAAACTCAGAGGGGCAGTTCCACCGTATCCTTTAGAAGCACAATCAGTAGGCATCTACTCGATGGCATAGAGTTTTGGGGTTTTGGACTTGTTTTAATTTTCTTCTGCTTCAACCTGAACTTACATATAAGCAATTGGTGGTCTGTTCCAAAGATGGTCCCTGGCCTCATTTTAGCTGCTGATATGGAGCTTCTCCATTGTCTTGGTCCAAAAATGTAGTTTGATTTCTGTGTGTTCCATCTGGAGAAGTCTGCATGTATTAAAAAGAGGTAATTTGGGATAACAAAGACATTGGTCTCACAAAATTTTAACTTTTGATCCCCAGATTGATTTTGAGATGGTTAAGGTTTATTGTACCTACCTGGCCAATAAACACATGTAGGGGTTAATTGAAGGGCGTAGGGATAAATGGCTCGGTGGGCCTGACCATTCTAGTTCTCGGGTCTCTTGCTTTCTGATGGTCGGACCAGGGTGCAGCTGCCTTAGCTAGTTCCCTGCTTCAGCTGGCAAGGCTCACTTCTTGAAAGACATCCCTGAGGAGAAGCCATATGAACCTACCCCAATGCCGCCCTGGGTAATAAAGCAGCTGTGTGGAGACCCCTGCCAGCCCTGAGATGCTTACAAACTCACTGATTCGGCTTTCCTCCTGCAGTCGGCGTCATTGCATGTGTTTTATGAGATGGAAGAGGACTTTGTGGATTGGTGTCAGACATATGGGTTAATGTTGGACTTTTGGGCTTGGGCAGCACTGGGTTGGGATGCTTTCTTAACGTACACTTACCCTTTATATAAAAATCTCTCTTATACATATACGTTTCTGTGGATTTGCTTCTCTAGTTTACTCAGACTAACACAGCTTTCTATGAACATATTTTCAAACTGCTATTCTTTCCTCTTCATTTCTTCTAACTATTACATTCCAATCTCCAATAGTTATCAATGCATTTTTATTGTATGTTTGATCAATTTCAGACTGAAGACATTGATAAAAATTCTTTAATATCCTCATCAATATCGCTAGTGGTACACAAATTTGAACAATAGTTGTGTTTACTGTCTTTCCTATTATAGTACTCTGTTTTATATATATAATATACTCTATTACAAGCAGCATTGTACTTCATGATACATCTTGATATTTCCTTTCTGATGCTGCATGTGAAACCATTCTTCTGGAATTTGTCAATATGGGCATTGCAAACCATGACTACTTGATTCACATTGGCCAATATGAGTTCATTTCATCTTTTGAACATCCAGGATATTGATATTTATGTGATCCATTCATTTTTTATGACTTCCAATTTTCCTATATTTACACTTCATGTACTCAAATTTCTAATTATTATTAGATGTTTGTAGCTGTTTCTTCTTATTTTGAGTTGTGCCCAATTAATAATTGAAGGTCCTGAAGGCTTTACTGCATCCACATCACTATGGTTGACTTTACTTTGAGAAGGCAACTCTGCCTTAGGCATATTTTTGAGTGCCTTCCAACCTGGTAGGCTCATCTTCTGGCACTATATCTAGCAGTGTTCTGTTGCTATTCATGAGGTTTTCAATATCTGACAATATTGTGCTGCTATTAGTAAGGTTTTCCAGGGCTGATTCCTTAGTAAAGGACAGCCTATTTCTTCTTCATAGCCTGTACTTTGTCTGGAAATTCTGCGGAAACCTTTTCACGTTGGTGGACCTTCCTTGTGTTTTAAATGCCAGTGGCATAGCTTCCGGCATCACAGCAACCACAAGTCACCACAGTATGACAAACTGACAGACAAGTGGTGGACATACCCAGTAAAAACATGTCATAGTCATGAGACTCGGTGTCTGATAAAGAAAAAGAAGAAAGGGGTTGGGTGGGAGCAGAAGAAAGGATTGAGTGAGAGGGAGGAAAAGAGAGGCGGGAATAGAGAGAAAAGGAGGGGAGTGACATGCAAGAGGAAGTACTAGTCTCAGAACTTGTCTAAGGCCAGGATAATGTGAATCAGCGTCAGTCCTATGAGGTAGAGGTCACACCTACTTGCGCTCTCCAGTTTTTGAGGTTCTCTAATCCATTACAATGGCCCACCCAGAACTCACCGCCCATACTCACAGGTAAGTGGTTGATTAAGAAGTAGGGCATACTTCTGGATCAAGATGAGCAGACTGAAATTTAGGATCAGCACCAGAAAGCATATAGGCAAATTTTCCTTCTTTATGCAGGACCATTCTCTCAGGTCCTGTTATCTTACCATACAAGCCTCCTTTCAGCCTCCCTCAGAACAGGTCTCTGGCTCTTAGAATATCAGATTATCCAATAAGCAAGATAAACACAGGTTCACTTGGTTTATTTACTAATCTGTATTTTCGCCCCACATCCAGGTTTCTGCGTACAGGGTATAGATAGTTTTAGTCTCTCACATAGCCCTGCAGCACCTCCACATACAATCAAAGACCTGTTCTAATTGACAATCATGGACCAGGACAAAGCCCGGAAAGAAAGGTACGGACAGCCTTACTTGTGCTTAGCTACTAGTTAATCTATAGTGAGCAATTTCACAGAGGTGTCCTCACACCACACTACAGATTAGTAAGTAAGCACAAGTATACCAGAGCTTACTGTGCTCATTCAGTAATCTGCCTCTGCTCTTGGCCCAACTGTCTAGGGACACTGGGTCTCCTGGTGGGCTACTTCGGAGCCTATTGACATCTTCAGTGTTACAGCCCTACAGCTATTTTATGAGGTCCCTTGCCCCTTTTCTCTCTGCTTCTTCTTTATGATTCTTCCTAATGAATTTCCTTCTACTTCTTTCTGTGCTAAAAACCTCTACTGAGTTGGCTTTTTATCTGTACCTGTCAATTTTAAGACATAGCTCTTCCATCAGAACCAGATACTTACCAATCCATGGAGATAGGCCACAGAGACTTCATTTGCATAGTAGACTACGCTCACCTCATTTGTATAGCTGGCTATCCAATCCCTGTAAGGTACATACCAATCACGGGGCAGGCAGTTGTAGCAGCCCAGGACTAGTCAAAAAGTTTAAAACCCAAGTTGTTTACTGTTTACCTCGGGAAATGTCAATCTATCAACATGGGCCAAAGTTACACATTTTCTAGCATAGAAACTTGGACTAAGGTAACTCCTCAGGTTTAATAGAAAAAATGCTTCAGGCTGTTTGTCCAAGGAACCAGGGCGAACGCCACATACAGGAATTCATTTCCCACCACGCGGAGAAAAGCCGAAGCACATTTTTCTAAGCACCGCTTGTGATATGTATCACTTGATATATGTCATGTATTGTGATGTATACTTCCCCTGTACCACCTTATCTAAAATTCACAATATTTTGAGGTAAATATCATTATCCCATGAAGAAGCCTAGACCCATGGAAAATTAAACTGAAGCAAACTGAAAGCAGGATTCAAATTAGTTTTTCACTGTTAAACTCTTTCATTTTTTTCATTCTATCATAAGTAATCCTTTGGAATGAATAAGGGTTTATATTATATTCATATCATTAATTGATTAAGTTTATTAAAATCCTGTAGATTGTAATTTTCTATTCAAAGTTTGAATGTCCAAAGGGGTCTGGTGGTTTTCTTCCACGGTACAGACGGTGTAAAGGGTGTTCTACCGATGGAGGGAGCAATATGGCCATCAGGAGAGGCAATTCAAGGTATATTCCAAGTACCTCAAGCTGTTAGAGCACAGTGATTGGGAATTCCTTCTGTGATGTAGTTGTTCGCTGAGGCAATGAATATGAAAGATCAAAGAAGAATTGAGATGCGTTTGAATTATACTGCTGGGAGGATCTTGAAAGTACCAGGGAGTGGCAGAAGCACCAGCAAATCTGTCTGAGAGGATACGGCCAGAATGCTCTGTACAAGTGAAGCCTTTGTCTCTTGTACTGTGCCTACATTTTCAGGAGAGGCAAGTCCCTGGAAGAGAGCTTCATACCTGGTGAAGCAGAAGGTCAGCAAACCTGAAGCAAAAACAATAAGAAAACCCCCCAGTGAGATGAATGAGCCCTATGTCTTCAGCAAAGGACGCAAACCTAACCATTGTGAAGATGGTGCCGTGTCTGGCAGTGTTGCATTGTACACTGGGGGCTGTACATCAGCACGGACACAGGGGCACCCCGTAACAGCACCACATTAAACACAAGCACTTTGGAATCAGGGTCCGGGATCTGATGGGATTCCTTTCTTTCCGTACCCAGGTTAAATCTCTGTTCTATTTATCAGTAGCTTTCATCAGTAGCGACTTCTCAGTCTTCTTCTTCTTCCTCTCCATTTTTCTACACTGTAAACTGAAAGAGCCCGGACTTTATCTCTCAATTCACACGTGCCTCATACTGCTTCTTCACTTGACCAGTCTGTCAATTCTCAAATGTATACTTCTAGTCCAGCGGTCTCCTCTGAACTTCTCAGTATATCCCTAGCGGCGTCCTTAATATTTCCATTTAAATGCCTAATAGATATCTGTAGCCTAACTTGTTCAAATCAGATTGTAGTTTTCCACCATAAGCCATTCTTCCTGAGGGTCTACCAGCTCATCAAAGAGCAATTTCATTTTTCCAGTATTTCATCTGAAATCTTGACCATTCCTTTTTTCTCACAACACATAGATAGTCTATTAACTACTGGAGTTTTGATGAAATTGTATCTAGAGTATCATCATTTGTCATCACCTCTACCTTTATTGCTACTGTTCAAACCGCTATAATATCCCCTGTCTGCATCGTAGCAATTACCTATTGACTCATTTCTGTACTTCCATGCTTATTGACCTTAGTCTTTTTAGAACAGAGCAGGTCAGGTTAGTATTGTTAAATAAATGAGTCTCATAATAAACGTAGCGAATTTTACTTGTTCAGTGAGTAAATTTTTATGATGTCTTAAGGGTACCAAGACAAAATAAAATAAAATTTCTGAAAACTTGCTTAGGTTGTAAACAAATTAACCTGGTTTCTTTAATGCTCAAGGGGTTGTGATATAGTTCCTAAAAATCTGGTTTTAACACCAGTCCTGTGCTTATGGGGAAGAAGCAATGAATTCATTAAAAGACTTGCTGTTGAAGTGTCATTTGTAGACTTTCTGGTCTAATCTCTCCCACCATATTTAGACACCCTAATTGAAAGAAAAACCTAAAATTACTTTTTAAGTATTTTATTATGTTTTAAAGTAATTTTATATCTTCTTATGACAGAACAGTCTTTGTTCATTTTTTTAAAAATCCAAATTTGAAAATAAGGCAAAACAAAAAAATTCCTCGTTACTGTTTTAAAGATAAACAAGAGCCTGATGCAAAAGCCTAGTTGGATGAATTTACTGAGTTAAAGGGCATGAAGCTATACTCTGGTTGGACAGCTCAGTCAGTTACCTTAGCATAGTTCACAAAGTTAATGTTGTACTTACTAGTTTGATGAGTATCATCCGATTTTTAGATTGAAGCTTGTGAGCAATTATCCAACATAAAACTTCTGGTATCTTTCTGTCTGAAGGAAAATAGAATAAAGGAAACCAATGGCTCAAGGGAAAAAAATAACCCACAAAATTAGTAGCCCACATGCACCATGGCATCTACTAGTTCTAGAACTAGATGGTCCCCAGTTACCACTAGTGATTGTTATAACCAGGAAACCATGGATGCTGCTGGTTAGAATGGAAGAAAAATGTAGAATAAAACTGAAATTCTAAAAAAGGACCGGACTTACCGCACTGGTAAATACTCCTAAGACTATCTTTCTAAGATACCCTTTTAACTTGCATCAAAGGCCACTAGAATAGTGCCTTTCAACCAAATAGATTGGCTTATAAAGTAAACAATTTCTCTTGTGAGAATGGTGTTCCCTGAAACAATCAACCATGTGAGACCAACTGATCAACTTTTACCCCAAAGCAAAGATGAGATGCCAATGAAAGGTAAAGAAATAGATAAATGGATGCAGAAGAAGCAGAAGGGAAATAAGGAGAATGCTAGCACATTGAGAAAAGCAAACAATCTCACTTGTACACAAAAATGTTAAATGGGAACCTAATTTGCTGGGTAAACATTCGCCTACAACACAATTTTTTAAAGCATTCAGCAGCATTGTCTAGACAGCCCATTTCCCAACAGAAACAGGAGACCCACCCATGCAATTTAAAATTTTAGAACAGTAAAAACCATACAAAGAAAAAAGTGAAATTAATTTTAACAATCTATTTCATTTAACTGAGCATATAGAATGTTGTTTGCCATGCAATCAATATAAGAGCTATAAATGGGCTAGTTTACGTTCTATATCTCATGCTCTTTGCAGTACAGTTTGTATTTTGCACTAGCAGCACATCTCATTGCAGACTTGCCGCATTTCAAGAGCTCAATAGCCCCCTGGGGCCAGTAACTATGGTGCTGGATGGTACATTTTCCGGAAAGTGCAATGTTCTTTTGACTGACCATTTATTTTTGATTAAGGTCCAGATTTTGGAAAATTGGGTGACTGATAATTTAGAGAAGATTGATGTAATACAACAACATTATATTCAGAGATAATATAACCTCAGCAGTTATGACTTTATTGTCACTTAGGAATTTAATAGCCACTTTTGTCCATAAGTTTACAGCCCTTTCTCAGCGTTCTTTTTTCCTTGGACTACATTACCATTGAGCAGTCTCTCTTATTCTCTCTCTCTTTTTGCCATGGTTCTGTGTGACTTTATTTATTAAGATCATTTTATTGTGGCTCTTACAACTCTTATAACAATCCATGCATCAACTCTCTTATTCTCTTTGAATCCTCTTATCAACCTGTTAGTTCCTTGATAAATGAGTTAAATGCATATTTGATGTGTATTGAACATATATTTGGCAGAAAATCATGCTTTTAATCTTGGGAAATTTGCGTTACTATATTATGGACACTTGAATTGGCAGAGTTTGGGGCATATTATTTGCACAGTGAAATGTTTGAACATTATCAAATCTGTCTGTTATAGCTGCCATCCAAAAACCATTCCCAACTCACTGCCATGGACTCGCTGACTTGAGCCACCCTGTAAGACAGGGTAGAACTGTGAACTCCCAAGACCATTACTCTTTATGGAAGGAGAAAGCCTCTTCTTCTCTCCCAGAGAGGGTGGTGATTTCAAACTGCCAAGCCCTGGGGATGTATTGGTTATGCATTGGGCCAGGATTCTGAGGGTCAGCAGTTTGAAACTACCAGCAGCTCCATGGGAGAAAGATGAGGCTTTGGGCTCTCATCATAAGTTGGCAGGCTCAGAAACTTGACAGGGGGTCACTCTACATGAATGTAGAATGAATGTTGATTCTATGGCAGTGAATTTGGTTTTGAACCTTGTGGTTAGCAGACAAAATGTAACAATTAGGCAGCCATGTGTCTAATCATAGAACAAGTGGGTGTGTGCCTGTGCCGAGGGATTTGGGGAATTGTTTAAATCTCTTCATTGAAGAATATTATACACTCTTAAATATGGGTGAAATTTCAAGTACATGTCATTTAATTGGGAACACAGTTATCTGGAAAGGAAAATAATTAGCAAAGTGCTTTACCACGTATTACTATGTACCCATAACTTACCTCAGAGCATGACACCAAATATGAGTAGATGCAAATGATAACGTAACTTGAGGAGATGGCAGATGTGTTGAAATGAAAGTATTTGAACTGTTTTTTTATCCATGTCTTTGTCACTCCCACCCAATGACTAGGTAGGACCATGCAAGTAAGATGTGTGAGACACTACCAGAGAAGTTGATCACTTTTGTCGTGCTGCCAATGGGTGTGTACGAGTAAGCCGTAGTGGAAGCAGGGAGAAAATTTCCACGACCATCACGACAAAAAAGAGCAACCAGCGGAGTGTGTGTGAGATCCCTGCCTGAAGTGGTGGAGGCACCAGAGGCACCCAGACCAGGAGACAGAACCCCAGGTTTCTCAACCTACAGAACAAAGCAAGAGCCAGAGGATCATGTGGCTGAGAAACAGAACCATAGAGAGACATGCCCATTAGCATGGCTGAGGAGTTGTTGCAGACAAAAGATTTGTATCTTGGACATTTTGTTACCTGTCAGCTTCCCTAATAAACCCCGTAATTATGAGTTCTGTGTGTCCATGGCAGGACATTATCCAGCCAAGCCGAGAAGGAGCGTGCTGTGAGAGGGTGGTGGATGTCAGCCTAGGTAAAGAAGGAAGGGCGGCAGAGATGTCTGCTGATCTCTACCTTGTGGCTTTGGGCTCCTGAGAAGGATTCTCCTTCTCCTTCTGAAGCCAGAAGAGGTCAGGGCATTTCCTCCAAATGAAATATAAACACTTATTATTTTGGCATTGGTGAGGGAGGAGTGGTTGTAACAGTAGAAAGATGGTAGAACACCAGATTAATGATGCGAAAGGTATTCTGAAACATTCTAAAAAACAAAATGCTTTCAGATTTTATTTTGATTATTCTTAGCCACCATTTTGGAGAATGTAGGGATGCTATGGAGTTGGGATTATACCAAACATTTAGATAATTTATTGAAATTTGCTTTTCTTTTCTTTTCTTTTTTTTTTTTGAAATTTGCTTTTCATTATATGTCTTTCCTATGATTCTACAATGAAATGCAGAAATTATATTATTCACCACACAATCTGCTCATGGTGGTTTTATTTTTTTTAAATATTTTAAGCAGTAAATTGAATCAAAGGAAGCTGCTAAATAAGCAGATGTATAAATTAAACCTATCAAAAACTTGAAGGAAAGGAACAGGAGATTGTCAAATGGTGGCTATTTTGAGCACTGCACTGTATTAATATTATTTTATTTAATCCATTCATGTTCTAAGATATGAGTTATAAACATTTTATAGATTAAGAATTTGGTAGTCAAAGGGATGGTTCTGGTTTGTGCCCAGCCTGTTTGCGAACCCTTGCCGGCAGACTTCCCCAGAATTTCTGGATCACTGACTTTTTGAGAAGTGTGGGAAGAGACAAGTCTTGGAAGACAGAACCAAGAACCCTAGAGAGTATTTCTCTCTCTCTTCTGGGATCTAAGAAAATAGTGATAACTTCTTTGGCAGGTCTGGTTTCTGGTCTTCCGATCTCTCCCAATTCTACCTTTGCCCCCAGCACCAAGATCTAATAGATGGTCTTTCCCATGTCCCACCAGCCTACTATTAGTAGTGACTTCTTGCTACTGCTTTTGATGATTGAGATAATAAATCTTCTACATGACTCTGTCCTGTTTTAATTTTCCTCTGTTTTAAATGCTTAGAGGGGATTTTATTTCTGAGTTGGACTTAAGTAGGTACAAGGATTGGATAGGGTTTCCTAACTGTAAGAGTCCAGAAACACCATGCCATTTCTGGATGAAAATACTACAAGTGGTTCCAGTGCACAATTCTTGGAGTGCTTATAACCATCGGACTTGGCTTTAAGCGATAGAAACGCACACTCACCAAGTCTGTAGAGCAATAGGAAGACAAATGGCGATAGTGGTGTACAGTTTTTATGTGCACTTGACATTATTTCACCTGACAGATTTCACTTTTACTGCACTTAGGGCGCCAAATATCATCCCAGCCTTTCCAAAAGGGCAACGATAAGACAAAGTAAAATTAAATAATTTTACCAGGACTTTTAATAAGCCAGAGTTCTTGCTACTAGGTTGCTATTATTAAAAGTTGACCTTTGCAAACTCCTTTTCCTCTATTAAAGTTATAATTCCAGTAGAGGAACAGACAGAAGAATGTTCCAAACAGCTAGTTGCACTTCAAGTATCTTGCAGTGTTGCTTAGGATCACCGTCATGGTGTTCGCGGTAATCCTTCAATTGATTAATATTGAAACTTACCACGAAAGGCACATAATAAATCAATACCAAGTATATGCTAGATACTGAAGAAAGTTTAAGTATGTATGTACATGCATAGGTATGCACATATTTATATCCATATATCTTTGCATTGATTTTGTCTATATAACACAAAGAAGCAAGAATTCCTCCCTCCTATTAAAATAAATTCTTTAATTTTCACTACCAGGGCAGATTGAAACATGTGAACAACTGCTTCTCTTATATAGGCAATCAAATAAGAAAGAAAAAAAATTAAGTACATTTGTTTACATAGATTTAATCATTGGTCATATGATTATTATTTTTAAAGAGTCTATGGAGTATATTTTTAAAAGAATTCTCTGAAGGAAAACAATCATCTAGAATCTTTGTTTTCAAAATGTTAAAAGCATCAATTAAATAAAAGAGGAAGTAATATTATATTTATCTTCACATTTTGAGCTTCCATTTTATGCTCTGGCCTAGTTCTCGAGTATGGGGGGATGATTATATTTACATGATTCATATTATTACCTATCAACTACTTCCCCATGCTGTGACTAGGTGCATCATAATTAATTTTAATTAAATCATTGTAGCAGTCAATAAGTATTCTCTGAGTTTTGCCTCTTACTTTGTTCTTCCAGAAATACTATTGTCACTGATGAGAAAACTGGCCTGGTTCATGATCTACCATAATCAGGCAAGATAGTCATCAGAGTTGAATATTTTTACCACACTACATGCTGATGGAGATCTCCAATGGATGCCAAACAATGGGTGGTGAGAAACACCCACCTCCCTACCCAATCCTGAGAGCCAGTCCTCTCTATTTGAACTACTTGTCTCCAAATGGTGAGATACAAATTTGTGTTTGATAAAGGCTTCCACTAATTGTATTTCTGCTACAGCAGCGCTAGATAACTAAGACACCAAGCAGCGTATAAGAAACATTTCCGGAGAAAAAACAAAAAAAAATTCCTGAAAGTTATCAAGAGATATAGGAGTAGAAAAACTTGATAAAGATGCTATGATCTATACATCAGGTAGCAGAAGCAAAGGCAGACCGTTGTTCTTTGTATGCTACAAGAACATTTGTTCTGGGTTTTACTAGTTCTGCTTTCTTTTCCATTGAGGAATTTTATTGGTTTTACTTTGGATTTTTTTTTTATTTTTTTAATCATTTTATTAGGAACTCATAAACTCTTATCACAATCTATACATACATCCATTGTGTCAAGCACATTTGTACATTTATTGCCCTCATCATTCTCAAAACATTTGCTTTCTACTTGAGCCCTTGGTATCAGCTCCTCATTTTTTCCCTCCCTCCCCATTCCTCCTTCCTTCATGAACCCTTGATAATTTATAAATTATTATTTTTATATCATACATTATAATTTTTATATCATATCATATTATGTCATATCTTAAACTGTCTGACATCTCCCTTCACCCACTTTTCTGTTGTCTATCCCCCAGGGAGGAGGTTATATATAGATCCTTGTAATTGGTTCCCCCTTTCTATACCCCGCCTTCCGTCTACCCTCCCAGTATTGCTACTCTCACCACTGGTCTTAGAAGCAAATAGAGGATTAATCTGTTGTGGATTCTCTGTGTTTCCAGTTCCTATCTGTACCAGTATAGCGTCTGGGGTCTAAACAAGTAGCCATCTAGCTGAGAAGCAACAAACCCCACATAGAAGAAGAACACCAGCCTGTGCGATCATGAGGTGTCGAAGGGATCAGGTATCAGGCATCAAAGAACAAAAAATCATATCATTGTGAATAAGGAGAGTGCAGATTGGGGACCCAAAGCCCATCTGTAGGCAACTGAACATCCCCTTACGGAAGGGTCACAGGGAGGAGATGAGCCAGTCAGGGTGCAGTGTAGCAATGATGAAACATACAACTTTCCTCTAGTTCTTAAATGCTTCCTCCCCCCACCCCCGGACTATCATGATTCCAATTCTACCTTACAAATCTGTTTTACTTTGTTATTGTTGTTAGTTAGCTATTTTTTTTAATGGCTTTCTACATACAAAATCCAGGATAAGCGAGTCTATAGGGACGGTAACTGGAATAATGGTCCCCTGAGGGTATGGCAGGGAGGTTGGGGGGAAATGGGGAGCTAATAATGATGATTATAAGAATAAAGAGAATGTTCTAAAACTGATTGCAGTGTCTTAAACTTAAAATATTTTTATGTTTAAAGATCATAACCAAGAGGATTCAGCTAGTGTAAGAACTTATGGTCAGTGATACTTTATCATTAATGTTTAGTTTCAGCAATTCCTCATTACATAGAGACATTCAACTGGGCTTCTAGATGCACAACAATAGATCATTAATACTGTATCCTGCCCATTTGTTATTCCCGTTAGATAGAACCAGTAGTTCCTAGGAAAGTATACATGATCAGTCAGCAACCCCAGACCCAGTTTTCTACTAAAGATGTAGTTGTCTCCTACACTGGAAGAAAAATTGCCCTTAATTCGCTGGGAAATATAATATTTGAAAATAGAAGTATAGTGAAATTAAAAAGTAAAAAATAAAAACAGTCAAAGACAATGTAGTTTATAATGAAATCTACAGCATATTTTATATATATATAAACACTTATAACTTAAAAATTGGGCCACCCCTAACTGGCACATCATTTTTAATATTGGAAAGTTTTTGCTTTGTTCAGCTTTTAAGCAATTAAACACCATGTTCTAACTGTCTTCACGGAGTATACATAACTCCAAAATTTATTTTTCTAATATCTTACATATAAACCTACTGCTATTTAATCTACTCTTATCTTCTCAACCTTACAGGAGAGAACTACCCCAAGGGGTTTCTAGGCTGCCAGTCTTTAAAAAAGTAGAGTGTCTCATCTTTCTCCCATGGTGCATTTGGTGGCCTAAAACTACCAACCTTCTGAGTAATAGCCCAACACGTAGCTCATTGCAGCACCAAGGCCTCTTATTTTCCATTCTGTAGAAATAAGCAAATCATATTTGCTGCTCATCTAGATGTGAAAAAAGCAAATACATGCTAAAAAATTCAGTCTTTATATTTTAGTTTGATGCTACTCAATTGCTGTATTTTACTGACAAATATTCTTGGAGACAGTAATAATGAAATTATAAAAATGGCATACTGTTGATTCTCCCGTGTACCTTTGTACCTCTGAGCATTCATAGCACAAAGCAAGAATTCATCCCCTTTCACACATTGGAAGCATCTATACACTTGACTGTCTTTCTGAAAGGCTATGGCATGGGGGTTAAGCATGGTTGCTAACCACAAGGTCCACAGTTCACACCCACTCTACACTAGAAATCTGAAGTTGTCTGCTTCCACAAAAATTTACAGTCTTGGAAACCCTAAGAATTTGTTCTACTCTGTCCTGTCAATTCGCGATGAGTCAGAGTTCACTTGATGGCAGTGAATTTTTAGGTAATGGGCATTCGTTTTGTGCCTGGTCATACTTTCCTGCTTATTTTGTGATAAAACTCCCCATTCCTCATTGGGGAACACATTCCATATGGCCCATAGGAGTCTAGTAGCACTTCATGTACTAGAGAGGTGGCTAAAAATCAGGAAAGATGAATATCAAGTTTGTATGCTCCCACCATACGTATTCAATCTGTATGCTAAGCACATAATCCCAGAAGCTGGACTACATACAGAACACAGGATAAGGACTGGAGGAAGACATGTGGTAGTCTGGGTACTTTAGAGAAACAAATCCATAGAAACTCATGTATAAGAGAGAGTTTTATATAAAGGTCAAGAGTGCATCAAGAAAACATTCCAACCCAGTGCTGCCCAAGCCCACAAGTCCACCATTAACCCATATGTCCAACACCAATCCACAAAGTCCTCCTCCATCTCACAAAACAGAAACAATGATGCCTACTGCAGGAGGAAAGCCGAGTCAGTGAATGTGTAAGCATCTCAGTGCTGGCAGGAGTCTCCACACAGCTGCTCCAGCACCCAGAGCTGCATGGGGTAGGTCCATGTGGCAGCTCCTCAGGGATGTCTTGCAGGAAGTCAGCCTTGTTAGTTGAAGCAAGGAACTGGCTAAGGCAGCTTCACCCTGGTCCGACCATCAGAAAGCAAGAGACCTGAGAACTAGAAAGGCGAACCTCACCAAGCCATTTATTCCTCCACCCTTCAATTAATCCTATATGTGTTTATTGGCCAGGTTGGCACAATAAACACTAACTAATTCAATTTATTACCAATCTGTAATGAGCAGATGACACCACTTTTCTTGCTGAAGGCTGGAAGAACTTGGAGCACTTACTGATGATGATCAAAGACTATAGTTTCCAGTATGGATTGCACTCAATATAAAGAAAGCCAAAATCCTCATAACTGGATATTATGATAGAGAAAAAAATTGAAGTTGTCAAAGCTTTCATTTTGCTTGTACCACAGTCAATGTTTATGGAAACAGCATTCAAAAAAATCAAGTGACTTTTCACACTGGCAAATATTCTGTATAGGAGCTGAAAGTGTTCAAGGGCTAGGATAGCTCTTTGAGGGTAAAGGTGTGCCTGACTCATGCCATGGTACAATTTTTAGTTGCATCATGTGCATGTGAAAGATGGACACAGAAGAAGTGATGCATTTGAATTATGGAGTTGGTGAAGAAGAGACACAGTCCTATGGACTACCAGAAGAACAAGCACTTCTTCTCTTGGGAGAAGTACAGCCAGAATGCTCCTTAGAGGCAAGGATGACCATACTTCATCTCCTGTACTTTGAACATGTTTTGAAAAGAGACCAGTTCCTGGAAACAGGCTTCATGTTTGGGAAAGTGGAGGGTCAGTGAAAATAGGAAGAACTTCACCCAGATGGGTTGGTACAGTAGCTGTGACCATGGGTTCAAACCTAACGATTGTGAGAATGGGTCCGGATTGAGAATGGGTCCATGTTTCTTTCTGTTGCACACTGGGTTGCTTGGAGTAGGAATTGTCTCTGAGTAGGAAGCTGACAACAGCAAGAAGGACACTTAAAATCTTGACTCTTAAATTCATAAAATGTTCTTTCAAACATTTAGTATCCTAATATATGGAAATTCTCGTTTATAGAATGAGATTGACGTTCATCCACATAGCCAAAGTTCCCCCTTAAAGAGTTTGCCTATCCAAGTCAAATCACACACACAGTCACAACCCACTAAGCTTAATCATTGTACCTACTACAAAAAACAGAAATGTGTCTTGACTATATTTAGGAGAAATAAGTCGGTATATATTTAAGGTCTTGAATCACATTTCAGAAACAAGAGCATAAAATGTAAACCCCTGTTGAGATACAAAAGAGTGTAATGAAATCTAGGGTTTTCATGAATACACTCTTTCAGTCTCTAAAGTGATATGCCTTTCAGATATGCAAATTCCATCCTGTGAATTTTGGAATACATGATTGTGACAATTGAACCTGTAACCCATGCTATAGACCATTTCTAAAAATCCCATGATTTGGAAGTTTCTAGAGCAGAAAGTAAATGCAGAGCCCATGTTTGTAATCTTGCAAAACTGACAGTTTATTGCAGCTCTACTTTAGCAAATAAAACTATGTACAAATGTGCCCTCCCTTTTTGAGGACTCAAATGTCAACATAACATTGAAAGGGGAGCACATACAAGATACAATTTCAATAGATGACCCTGCTCTCCGATAGAGAAGAATTCTTTTCTCATTCTTTGACTATTAGAGAAGAAGCAACAGGTAAAAATATAACCTATGTTCAGAAGGACGAATCGTGAGTTTGAACACCATTATGTCTAATCAGAATGGTAGTTTTATTGTGACATATGAACACTATTTTATTCAATGTATATTTTGAGTACTTAAGTATTTTGGTAATGTTCTAAATTATGGAAGAGATAATGAAAAAGACATTGTACAAATTCATAAATGAAATCATTTATTAGTATTTCATAAACACATGCATAATTCAACATACAGATATAATATAAAACTGGAAAATATGGATTACATATAATAAGGATAGGGAGAGAATTGTTACAAAATTTAGAGGTGAGCTATTATTGGTAGACTAAGTGGACACAAGGAGAATCAAGAATGAGCAAGAAGCAAAATTAATAGAATAAATACAAATGAATGTTGGAACTTAATACTGAGATATAAATTGAACTACATTGGGAAGCCCTTGAGTATGAAATGAACAAGTCTGTCCATTGCTGGATAACAAAAAGTTCTACGAAAACTTTTGAGTCAAGAAGTTGTGCTTTAGGAAGTCAATCTGTTTAGTGCTGTTGTGGATTGTAAGGGTCACACAGGAAGAAACTCAAAGTCTGGATAAAGTTAGCATACTAACAGTTGATGCTTATCATTTTTCATGTGGATTATCAGTGGATTTCACAGAAGGGAAAATAGCTTGACCTTAAAGTGTCCACATTTAATATTTATTCAGGCTTATGCAAGTTAAAAGCTAAAAATATTCTGGATGTTTCTCAGTGTTTACCAAAGCAACGTTTATTCTTGGCATTTCTTTTCAATGCATATAATTGCATCATATCTGCAAATATACTGCACTGATGTGTAAATGGTTAGAAGTGTGTGAAAGAGAAATATACCCTTTTAATCGTATTGCTGTATATAGATATATACAGTTAGTGACTGTGTAGAGCATGCCAGTCTACAGTATTTCCATACAAGCACAGAATCAGCTGTGCATGCACCTGTCCATAGAAGGAGGATAGAGAATATGGTCATAAAATATTTTGGATAATGGTTCTGATAGTTATGGTTAAGGTTTTATGTCAACTAGGTTTGGCTATAATTCTCAGAGATTTGGAAGTTAAGATATTCCCTATATAAATGAACATTGTGGAAAGTTTGTTTGCATTTGTTGGGTCTGAATCCTGTATCTACCTCCAATTTCTTGGCCTGGAGCCACTGGCTTCCTGCATTGCCCGCTGACACCAGGTGGTTTCACCAGCCTGCTATCTTACCTACTGACTTGGACACATTTGCCTCTGCAGGCAGAAGCCTAACAACTGACCTGTGATCTTGGTTCCATCAGCCCCAGCAGATATGTGAGTAAACCTAATTCATATGAACTAATGAAATTGCCTACTTAGGCAGGGTGTTCCTAATAATGAGAAACCTACAAAGTATTTACTTCATCTGTATAAGTGGAAGACTCCAGCATTAGGTGATTGGCAATCTTAACTTGAATTGCCACAATTGAGAATCATTGTTGCTCAGTCAACTCCAAGACTTGAGCCAGTTTAGACCCACAACCCTGAGACTACAAGGGAGGCCAGGTCCCCAACTGAAAGAATTCCAATACACCATCAACATTTTATATTCTTAATATTTTCCTAGCCTTCTTCAAAGGGATTTGTGGCCTCTTACAAGAGTGATGTGTTCTTTGGAAAAAAATGAAACAATTAGACTTTAGGTGGGTTATCCGATGCTGGTTCTGAATTGACACTAATTCCAGAATTTTTAAAATAAGAGTGTGGCCCATCAGTCAGAGTGGGGGAGTGTGGAGGTAAAGTTTTTAATGGATTCTTATCTCAAGTCCATCTCAAAGTGGAACCAATGGGGCTCTAAACAACTCCTCCAGATATTTCCCCCATTCCAGCCTGCATAAATGGAGAAGGCATATTGAGAAATAGGCAGAGCACCATTTTTGACTCCTGACCTATGGAATAAGAGCTGGGGTGGTAGGAAAAACTATTGGAACTGCCTCTGCCTAGGAAAATAGTAAATCAAAAGCCATACAGCATTCCTGGAAGGATTGCAGAAATTCGTGCCACCATCAAAGACTTAAAGGGTGAAGGAGTAGTGGTTTCAATCACATCTCCATTAACTCACCTATTTGGTCAGTGTGAAAATCAAATGGATCTTGGAAATGAAAGTAGCTTATAATTTACTTCACTAGATTGTGACTTCATTCCGGCTGCTGTTCCAGTTGTGATTTCATTGCTTGATAAATTTGATATATCTCCAGGGGACTGATACACAGTTATTGATTTGATCAATGCCTTTTTCCCAGTTCTGGTTTTGAAAGATAACCGGAAGCAGTTTGCCTTCAGCTAGTGCAGTCAACCATGCACCTACAGTTACAGCGAAACAACTCTTCAGCACTATGTCAGGAACCACAGGAACCCTGATCAACTTTCCTGCCCACGAGATGTCACACTGGTTTATTGGCAATATGCTGATTGGACCTCATAGGAAAGAAGGATTGATAACTCTAACCTTAGTGGTAAAACATCTGTGTACTAAGGAATTCTAGCTTTCACCTTGGTGCAATTTCTAGATGCCCAGTGGTGTGGGTTATGTGAAAATATCCCTACTGAAGTGAAGAGAAATCACTGCATCTGGCCAGTCCCACAATTAAAAAGGAGACCCGGTGCGTGGTGGATCTCTGGATTTTAGAGCAAACATATCCTTCATTTAGGTATACTATTCTGGCCTATTTAATAGGGGATTTGAAAAGATTCTGGTTTTGAAAGGGCCCAGAATAAGAGAAAGCTCAGCAATCGATCCAGGCATGTGAGCCCCTCTGCTACTTGGGTCTCATGGTCGAGCTGATCCAATGATGCTTGAAGTGGCAATGTCAGATGGAGATTATATAGTCTGTGATCTTCAGTGAATTATAGTGCAAATTGTTAGGTTTTTGAACAAAGCCTTGTGATACTCTGCAGATAACTTCTTGCCTTTTAAGAAACAGCTTTTGGTTTGTTACTGGGCCTTAAACAACAACAACAAAAGTCTCAATGCCCTGGGGTCAATGCCAACTCATAGCAACCCTATAGGGCAGGGTAGAATGTCCACTCTGTGTTTCCAAGACTATACGTCTCTAAAAACAAACCTTGCAGTTAGTAGTCCAACAAGTAGCCCCTACAAAACCAGGGCTCCCATTAATGAGCTGTAGTATAGAGAAAAGGCCTCATTGTGGTCTACCAAGTCACCATTTAGCCTGAGCTGCCTGTCATTAGCTGATATCTGATCCACAGACTTTTCAAACTAGTCATGCAAAGCAGCATTCAATCATCAAATGGAAGTGTTATTTACTAGATTGGGTTTGAGCATGAGGAATGGTCCAATTGTTTATGATCTTCACTTCCATCACATTGGCATCCTTCTTCAAGTCTTTATCTATGGCATCATGAGGAGTTCCTTCTAATCAGTTGACTGAGGAAGAGAAAACCTGTACTTGGTTTACAGATGGTTCTGTACAATGTGAAGGGACCATGCAAATGTAGACAGCAGTAATGTTACAACCCCTAGCTATGACCTCCCTGAAGAACAGTGGTGAAGGTAAATCCTTCCATTGGACAGAACTTTGAGCAGTATATTTAGTGGAAGGGGAAAATAACCAGAGGTGAGACTGTATACTGATCCATGGCTGTGGTCAGGGATTTCACTGGATGGTCAGGGACTTGGGAGGAGCTTAGATATTGTGTCAACTTGGCTGAGCCAGGATTCTCAGTAGTTTGGCTGTTGAAACCTCCCATGATCTAATCAACATAATGTGATCACCTCCACAATGGGATCTGCTTGAGCAGCCAAACCATTGTGGGAAGATTAATGTGGACTAGTATCCTCTTAATCAGGTCAGTCCTCAAGAATATGAAAAGAAGTATCAATGGTGTAGCCTTATCCTATATAAGTTAAGACTGTAGAGAAGCTACCTCAGTTCTGCTAGGTCTGGATCCTGGATCTGGCTCATCAACGTCAGGCTCTTTGCACTTGAGCCAATGGCCTGTCAAATTGCCTGCCAATCTTGGGAGCAATCAATGGCCTGCTGGCCTTGAAGCTATTCTACTCTGCAACCATCAGCCTCTGGTCTTGCTTCTTGGTGCATCAGCCTCCAAAAATAGGCAAATTGGGAGGAACCACCAGCTTAACATCTGACCCACAGAATTGGACCAGACTGCACTTATCCATTCCTAAAATGGTGTCAGTCACTTTTTTGTTATA
>NW_022103909.1:14079101-14109052 GCF_000313985.2 Echinops telfairi | reverse complement strand
GTGCGTGCATGTGCTTCTCCAGAGAACCCAGCCTAACAGAGAGAATGATAGGGAAATTTATGACAAAGAGGTATGGGAAATATTATGTGGGCAGACCTCTTTGAATGGGCCAAAATATATTTGTGTCTCATATAAATACTTACCAAAGAATTACCTTGGTTGATTACAGTTTTAACAATCAAGAACAGCAACCATGCTTCTTAGAGGCAAGAATACCAAGGCTTCTTTTCAAGTAATTGGAACATGTTAAAAGGAGAGGTCAGTCCCTGGAAAAGGACATCATGCTTGGTAAAGTAGAAGGGCAGCCAACAAGAGGAAGACTCTTGACCAGATGGATTGATAGGCTCCACAGTTGTAAGGATGGCACACAACCAGGCGGTGTGTCTTTCTTCTGTCATAGACCTGACTCACCAGCACCTGACAGCACAGCTATTGGAGAGTTAGCAGTGTAAGGAAGATGGAAATAAAAGCTGGCTTGGGAGAATTATTGTGAAAAACACTGTTTGGGCTGGAAGATTTTTTTTGGCAACACTATTTCTGGAGGTAAATACTGTTAGCATTCACTTTAATGAGAGTAGGAGACATGCCCATCCCTGTCCTGTAATGAATTTCCTTTATTCATTCCCTCATTTATCCAATAAAGCATGAATGAGCACCAATCATATATTAAAATATAGAAACAGACAGGCCTCTAGTTTATGGTGTAAGTAGCAATGCAACACATTAGGAGCATTATAAGATGCAGACAAAGGTACAGAGGTAACAGATTTGTAGGAAATATTCGTGCATCTGGAGAGTAGGGAAAACATTCTAGAAGGCAACACCTGACATGGAATTTTGCAAGCTGTTAAGAGTTTGTCATGCCGTTCAGAAGAAAACATGTACAAGATGCGAGAACATGAAAAAGCATGTTATATTCAGGATTAGAAGTGGCAAGTAGGGACCAGGTCATCGTAAACCTCTAACAAGTGTGATTTTCATAACTATTTCATATACAAAAATCCTACAATATATGGACACCATACTTAGAAAAAAATGTGTTCTGGTTAGCCTTGCTTTTTACCCTCTTCTGAATGTTTTATAGTTCACACAGTGTGATATAATAAAGAGAGGCAGTGATCTAGTCTGCTGGAATTGTGGGGTTGTTGTTTTAGGGTTTGAAAGTGAAGTCGGACAAATGGAAACACTCCGCAGTGGTGACTGATCATTCTGAGGCCAAAGCAGTCAGATGATGGATTCACACTGTTTGCTCAAGTGAGAGTGCAACACAGATAACTGGAAAAGAGCTAAGAAATATATCTTTAATTCTCCTAAACAAATCAATACCTGTGGTGCTGAAATGAAATTGCTTAAATATGGCTTTTCCCTCCATTTATTTCCACTCCTTTCTGTCAGTTTGTTGTACTTTGGTGGCTTGTGTGTTGCAATGATGCTGAAAGCTATGACATTACTCCCAGTGAACAGGTTTTTACAGAACTTCTAGAACAAAAATGCTATATAGAAGGAATAGGCTCCCCACTTCATACAATTGACCACTGAACACCTTTTAAGTAGCATGGAAAAATGGTCAGGTATGGAAAACAATAAATAGCAGCAGGACATTGTCAGATACAGGGCAAGAAGATGAGCTTACCATGTCAGAAGACACTCACTACGACTAAGGAAGAGCTGCTTTCTTAAAGCAGAGTCCACCACAATGACACGAGTAAAGCTTTCAGGAGTCAAGCTCTTGGAGGTAAAGCCTCCAGGATTATTTGCTGAAGGGACATGACTGAAAATGAGAAGCATCAGTGCAAACACCTATTAATAATTGGAACTGGGAATGTACAAAGCATGACTCTAGGAAAATTAATTGTCAAAATGAAATAGAATGCACAAAGGTCAATATTTTAGATGTTAGTGATCCAAAATGTACTGGTATGACCTATTTGGGTCAAGCAGTCCTAAGATTTACTATGCTAGGAATGATGGATAAAAGAGGAATGGCATTGCAGTGAACAAAAAGGACATTTCAAGACCTATCTTGAAATATAATGCTGTCTATGGTAGGATAATATCTATTCATATACCAAAAAATTCAGTCAATTAAATTGAAATTTTATTGTATTAAATTTACGAGTATTAGCATTTATGCAATAGCCACTAAAATGTGTGATGCTGAAATTGAAGAAGGATATCAATGTCTTCCGTTTGAAATTGATCAGACTTGCAACTAAGCTAATATTATTGGCAATTAGATTGCAAAAGTTGGAAAAAAAGAGAAGGAAACAGAGGTTGAAAAATATATCCTTTTGATAGAAATGAAACTGGAGATCTCAGGATAGAATTTTGGAAGACCAATGACTTCATTGAAGACGTTTTTGTTTTTTTCCAGGAACTAAAAGAGAACTATGCACGTGGATTCCTCCAAATGAAAGACAAAGAAATTAAATTGACTACATCTGTGTGAAGAGACGGCAGTGAAGCTCAATATCATAAGCTAAATCAGGCCAGTGGCTGACTGTGGAACAGACCATCGATTGCTCATATGTAAATTTAGGTTGAAGCCAACAAAGGTAAGAACAAATCCATCTAAGCCAAAATATTACCTTGATTTTATCCCTCCTAAATTCCAAAAACATATCCAGAACAGTTTTGATGCAATGGACACTAATGATAGAACCTGATAAGCTGTGGGAGGATATTAAGGACATCATTCATGAAGAAAGCAAAAGGTCATTAACATTACAGGAAAGACAGAAAAGATCAAAGTGGATGTCAGAAGAGACTTTAAAACTTGCTCTTACTCATAGAGTAGCTAAGACAAATGGGAGGAATAATGAAGTCAAAGAGCTGAAGAAAACATTTCAAAGGGCAGCTCCAAAAGGCACATTAAAATATAAATTTATTCAAGAAATTAAAAAATATATATATTATAATGAAATTTGCAATGACCTGGAGTTAGAAAACCAAAAGAACACCCTCAGCATACCTGAAGCTGAATGAACTCATGAAAGAATTTGTGTTAGTCTGGGTAGACTAGAGACACAAATTCACTGACACTCATATATGTGTAAGAGAGAGTGAGAGAGAACTTTATATAAAAGAGTAATTGTATATTACAAAAACATCCCAGCCAAGTTCAGATCAAGTCCATAAGTCCGATATTAGCCCAGGTCTGATACTAATCTATAAATTCCTCTTCAGACTCTCACAACACATGCAATGATGCCGAATGAAGGAAGATCGCAGGCCAGTGGGTGGAAGGTCTTGTGGATCCAATGACAGTGGATACACCTCCAAGGCTCTGACTGCCATCAGCATGACTCCATGTGGCTTGTCAACAGGAATGCATAGCATAGAGAGAGCATGGTCCTTTTCCCAGGAGAAAAAGAGGAAGTTCCCAGAATCTTCCTGGTGGGTGTAACTTGTGTGGTAGTTACATAATCTGGTGTCAATTTGAAAGGCTTACAAGTGAAGGGGTGGAGTCTGGTCTGTCAATCAAGATATAACCAATGAGGCCTCTGTGTGGGCATGGCCTTTTCCTGAGAATTCTGGGAATTCCGGTATTTTCTTTGTGGAGGTGAGAGATGCTTCTCTCTCTTGGCTCACTCCCTTGGAGACATTGCAGCTGTAAAGACTCATGGAATTATGCTAGTTCCCTGAGCTGGAGAAGCCACATGGACCTACCCTCATGCAACCAGACCTCTGAAACTGGAGAAGCCATGTAGAGACCCCTGCCAGCACTGAGATGCTTATAATGCCACTGGATCCAAAGACTTTCTACCCACTGGCTTGTGATCATCTTGCATTCGGCATCATTGCATGTGTTTCATGAGTGTGAAGAGGCCTTTATAGATCGGTTTCAGACATATGGGCTAATATCGGATTAATGGGTTTAGACCGGACTGGGTTGGGATGCTTTCTTAATGTAAAATTATACAGATATGAGTTTCTATGGATTTTTTCCTCTTGTCTACATGGACTAACACACCTTGTGACCTGATTGGCAGACTAGACTCCACCTTTATAACATATTTATCAAGTTGACATGAAATTGCATAACTACCACAGAATTCAAGCATCTAGTTTTAATACTGAAAGATTCTGTAATTCTGAAAAATATTAAATGATGCAGGAAGCATCAAAAGAAGATGTACAGAGTACAAAAAGTGCCAGCAAGAACTAGTGGATATTCAATCATTTCAATAAGTAGCATATGATCAGGAAGTAATGGTGCTGAAGGAAGAAGTTGATGCCACATTGACAGCATTAGCCAAAAGCAAGCCTCCAGGAATTGACAGAATACCAATGAACGTTTTCCACAAGCTGATGCAGCACTAAAAACGCTCACTCATCTATGCCAAGAAACATGAAAGATAGCTACTTAGCTAACTGACTGGAAATCCTCTGTATTTTTACTCTTCCCAAGGAAAGTGACTCAACAGAGTGCTCACATTGTACAACAATAGCATTCATATCACATGCAATTAAAATGCTGTTGAAGATTATCCAACAATGGCTGTAGCAGAATATTGACAGTGAGCTGCCTGAGATTCCGGTAGATTCAGAAGAAGACATGGAGCAAGGGCCATATATGCTCATGTTGGATGGGTCTTCGCTGAACGGAGGGAATATCAAAAAGATGTTTATTTGTGTATCGTTGACTATTCAAAGGCATTCACTTGTTGGACTATAACAAATGATGGATAACTTTGAGAAAAATGGGAATTCTAGAACATTTCATAGTGCTCATGCTGAACCTATACCTGGCTTTGTTGCAGTGAGCTAAAAAAGAGATCTCAGCAAAGTGTTAAAATGACAAAGTTTTATTTGGCTGTGGCCAGAGTGTCAGCCATCACTCAGGCCACTCTCAGCCTGAGTGATTAAAGACAGGGGTTTGTATACTGTGGGATCAACATGATGTATATGGAGTTATGCTATAGGAAGAAACAGGAACTTTTCTAACATTATTATTTGTATGCAGCAAATGCCAGGTGCCTCTTCAATTTGTCCCGAGGTGCATGACTTCATAAAGCTTCCTCAAAATATTGGGGGAACACGGGGATTACAAGGAGGATCAGGGATTAAAAAATAAATGGTAACCGGTTAGCAGTTACACAAAAAGTTATCATTGTTACAAGTGACCGCACTTTGGCCAATACAAAATGGTTTCACTAGGCTAATTAAAGCAGGCTTCTACAGCGTCAACAGTGGGCTCAAACACAAGAACAATTGTGAAGCTGGCACATGCTTGGGCAATGATTTCTTCTGTTAAACATACGGTCAACATGAGTAGGAACCCACCTACAACAACAACAACCTGTACATGTCTCCAGAGACTGAGGGGCTGCGCAATAGTTTAAAGGTATGTGTCAGGTTTGTAGCCTCTTACCAGACTAATTCAGTTTGTATGTGGAGCAAACAGGGAATCTGGGTCATATGAAGAGGACAACAGTACCAGGATTGACAGGAGCCCGGTTCACCCCCTGTAGGATCCAGGTGACAACCTTGCTTGCTGAAAGTGAGAAGGGCTAGGAGCACTTGCTTAGGAAGACCAAGGATTCACAGTATGGATTGCAACTCAACGTAGAGAAAACCAAAATCCTTTATTTCCATCCTGATAAATGGGGAACGGATTGACGTTGTCCAGGATTTTGGCTTGGGTGCATCCACAACCGATGTTCATAGAGGCAGCAGTGAAAAGATCAGATGAAGTAAGCATTGGGGTTGTCTGCTGGCCCTCTTAGTAGAGAGCATGGACCAAGCTACATCTTTGGTTTCCTTCCGACAGCTTTAAGAGTCCACCTTGATAGAGGAATCGTTGACTCTACCTTAGTATACTTAAGACACCAAGCATACTTCATTTTCCCTGGGTGTATGCTGGTACCACCTTACAATTCTAACAAACATTACTTCACCTGCAAAGCCACACCTCTGTTTCCTGGCTGAGCTTTGGTAGAAGCAAGGACACCTGCTGTGGCTTTTGGACAATTTTGGCTTCTGACTGTGGACCCTATATTTGGCTTGCCTCTGCCTGACCCTCAGTTTTGGACTGAATTGTATCCATCACCATGTGAGACATTTCCTTAAAGATTCATGAGTTCTGTGGGAAATTAGAACAAATCGCAGAACCTGGGGATACGAGGGAAGACAGTCAAGAAAGGAGCTGGGGAAAATGGAACAGAATAGCATGTTGGACGAGTTGGATATATGGGACATCTTTAATGTCCAACTCCTTGGGACTCATCTGGCATTAATTCTTCTAAAGAAAGCATTTCCACGGAGGGGTCAAGCAAAGCACTGATTTTTGTCAAAGAAGATAATTGCTCACTGTACTGAAAGTAAAAATAAGAGTTTTATTGAGAAATAATACAGCTTGCCCTGTGAAGTGACAGGAGAAAATTCAAAACACTCTTCCACTCAAAGAAAAGGTAGGTTAATAACTGATTAACAAGACAGTTTTCTTATTAGGCAAGGTCCACATTTACTGCAAGGGTATTGGTCAGAGCCTGCCTTTTCCCATGCCCCAATTTCATCTGCTTGGGCTAATTGTTGCTATTATAAACATTTTCACAATGCTATGTAATGCTGAGCATGTTCATGGAGCAAAAGTTATGGTATAATTGATGGGGTGATTTCTTTCTTTAAAAAAAATCATTTTATTGGGGGCTCATACAACTCTTATCAAAATTCATACATCAATTGAATCAGGCATGTTTGTACATATGTTGTCCTCATTCTCTTCTAGACAGTTACCCTCTATTGAGTCCTTGGTACCAGTTCTTTTGGGGTTTGTATTTTTTCCCCATATTTTATTATTTTATTCTTTTTAAATCATTTTATTAGGGGCTCATACAACTCTTATCACAATCCATACATACATCAATTGTGTAAAGCACATTTGGCCATTCGTTGCCCTCGTCATTCTCAAAACATTTGCTCTCCACCTAAGCCCCTGGCATCAGCTTGTTGGGGTGATTTCTAAAAGGCTTTCTAGGCAAGGGATTTTTGCTGATTTTTTCAGAGAAAAGGGAAGTTCACATAAATATTTTCGGAGGAAGTTAAAAAGCCACAGAAGGATCTAACAAGATTGCAGCTGGTAGAGGAGTAGCATGTGTGAGAGTTGATGTTTGACATTATAATTTTTTAATGCTGTTTACAGAGTGTTCTACAATTTTACTGTCTTTATGTAGTTTAGAAGCCTTAATATACCAATCAAAATAGGCATGTCACTGGAACTATTTAACCTGGAAAAGTTCATTCTCTAATTTACTGAACACAACAAGTAATGTAGAACAAAAGAGCCACAAAATTGTCAACGATTTTCCAAATTGTCTTCAGTGACATTCTGCAGACAGTTAAGACCTAGCAGAATGAGGAAAGGTAATGTTTGTGTAGTGAACAGGGGTCTGGGAAGGTGACCCAAAGTCTCCTTCATACGAAGCTTACATCATTTTATAATGACAAAGTGGGAGTTACATAATTTTATGTGACTTGATAAATAAAAATATAGGGGTGGAGACTAGTCTCTCACAGCCTGATTATGCCTTTTTGTGGGTGTGGCCTTCTCATAAGAAGGATTCTGGGAACCTCCCCCTTCTCTCTCTGCCTTCACCTTCTTGTTGATGAGCCATGCTGAGATCTGCCAGAGCTCTGTGATGCTTCTATCACCATTGGATCCACAAGACTTTGGACCCACTGAACACACTGGCTTATGATTTCCCTGCATTCTGCATCATTACATGTAGCTATGTGAGTCTGAAGAGGAATTTATGGACCAGTATCTGACTTATGTACTTGATCTGGACTGGGCTAGGATGCTTTCCTGATATATAATTACTACTTGATATAAAACTCTCTCTTACACATATATGAGTGTTTCTGGATCTGTTTCTCTAGTCAACTCAGCCTAATAGACAATAACAACACACTTTCACTTGGTATAACTAAAACTAACTGATAATAGAGAGCAATCAGTTCAAGGGAGTAGAGCTCTAATCCAAGAGTAAATATTTTCTTTTAAAATTAAATGAGTCTCAAGAATTCATGGAGCGAAAAAGCCTATTGTGGTTCCTTGTCCAGATGTCCCAGAGATTGTCCAAGATAATTCAAAATTGTTTGATAGTAGATGCTTCGAAGGAAAAAAGATCATACTCTATTAGGAGTAAAAGAAAAATATTTTATTGAGGAATAATACAGTATGAACTGGGCAGTGTTAAGTGAAAATATAAAACACTCAGTTATTGAAGAAGAGGTAAGCAAAATCAACCAAACAAACTCACGGCCCTTCAGTCAATGCCAACTTATAGGGATTATTAGGACAGGGTAGAACCATCCCTGCCAGTATCGACACATAGGGAAATATCAGACTTGGTCTGGACTGGGCTGGGATGTTATGGTGCCTTGGGACTGGGGTCCTAGAGAAACAAATCGTGGCTATGGAGAGTGGATGCTTGTTTGACCTCTTTGGCTAGCCAGAGGTCATATATGTCCATGCAGTTTACGGGGTTGTTTTCTGGAAAGAATATGGGAAGTTAAAGTTTTGGTTATTTTCTTTGGTTGTTGTTTTTGGTTATTCCTGTGTGAAAATGATGAAAATGAATGGAGTTAATGTATATTTTGAGCTCAGGGAAGGAAATCGTCCCTTGACTTGCTCAGAAACCATGCTGCTTAGAGAAAATGGCTGACTGAAGTCAATATGGCTGACCGAAGGTCCTACCCTGACTTGAGGCAATGTAGCCAGAGGCCTACGGCTATACAGAATAGTTTAGAGAAGGATTAAGATAAATTAGATAAGGATTGAACTTGACTGTTCTAAGATGGAGTTCAGGATCTGGCTCTACTAGGTTTATACTATTTTCTTCTGCCTGTTGTTATTAATATAGTGATTGATAGAAATGATTGTTAGGAATTATAAAAATAGAGAGCTTGTAAGTCTACTTGCCCTCCGCCATGAAAATTGGTTCTTGAAATGGGTTTAGGACACACCTACCCAGAAGGCCGCCAAAGGATAAGTGTCTTGAGGGCTCAGGACATTCGAAGGTGAAGGGACTTGCCTAGGGGGCTGTTGACTTATTGAAGAAAAAAAAGGAACTCTTTGGATTTTTGAATTTTGAACTTGTGGTTTTTTCTCAGAAGCTGACAAAAATTTGGAGCCATTGAAGGTACTCTGCGCTCTAGGACTGACCATTAAAGGGAACCCATGGGCAGCCTGAACTGCTTGCTAGGTGACCACCTGGACCCACTTGTTGAGTGGAAATGAGAGAAATGCAGCAAAAAAGAGATAGATGGACTGAGTCTGGCCACTGACACCTGTGCACCTAGTTCACAAGATGAGAGTGGGTTAACTGGTCTGAAGTTCGTGACCTAGCCCAAGGGAGCTAGGGTTGTTGAGAATTTGTGATGGGGCTCATGGTCTAAAGGCAAGTCAGCCAATGGGCACCTGGTGACTCTAAGTGAGACAGCCTACATTGAGTTGACCAGAACCCGACCAGGTGAAGAGATTTTTAAGCCTGTGAACCATGCATATTGCTAGTGTCTTTATGGACTGCCTGTTCTGATTTGACTTTGCTTATGGATGCAGACTTCACAAGGTTCCCACTGGAATGAAGATTCTTCACATCAAAGATTAGGATTGTTTCCTCAGAGCACGGGGTTGATATAACTGGGCAGTGTAGAAATTGGATACCCAAAATGGGGAGGATAAAGGCATGAAGTGGCTGGCTTACAAACTTTCATAGGTGGGGGAACATATTCATAGGATTACGGTGTAGTTGTTACTTAACTGCAATTGTTAACCATAGAATATTGTTGTGTTGTGTGAACAACACAAATGAGGCTTTGGCACATATTGAGTTGCATACATTTTAGTTTTATCCTGTTAGATACAGATAGGATTTTATTATTGTTTTGTTTAAAATTATATATGGCTGAAGGGTTGTGTCAGTGTCAAGGTGACAGGGGTGGTCTGGGGCAGTTATATAGTCTAGTGTCAACTTTTGAGGGTTGGAGTCTAGGCTGTCAATCAGGTCGCAGCTTGATGACTTCATTTGTAGGCGCTAAGGATAAAAATAGCTCGCTGGAGTTCAGATAAAGGCTCTCTGTTTTGTCTTCCTATTGACAAACCACATGGAGCTAAGCTGATAGAGCCAGAGCCCAGAGGCTAAAGGATCCATGTGGAAACCCATGCCTGCGCTGAGATGCTTCCACCACCACTGCATCCACAAGACTTTCCGCCTACTGGCCTGAAATCTTCGTGCATTCAGTGTCATTGCATGTGTTCATGCATCTGAAGAGGAAATTCTAGACTGGTATCAGACATATGGGCTAATATCATACTTATGGACTTGATCTGGGCTGGACTGGGATGTTTTCTTAATATACAATTACTTTTTGATATTTATTATATTATACACATATGAGTTTCTATGAATTTATTTCTCTAGTCTACCTGGACTAACACATACAGTATGAACTTGGCAGTGTTAAGTAATAATACACTTAGTTATTGAAGAGGAGAAAACCAAAACCAACCAAATAAACAAACAAACAAACAAACTCACTGCCGTTCAGCCAATGCCGACTCATAGTGACTATATAGGACAGGATAGAGCCGCCCCTGCAAGTTTCCAAGACTGTAACTCATTTAATAAAATCCGAATGTTTAGTACAATAGAATAAATATATGAGATATTATATTTTGGTCTAAAATCCTTTGCCTAGTTAAATACAGATGTATTAAAAACAAAAACAAATAAAACACTGCAAGGTAATTCTTCAAACACCTTTTGCCCATATGTCCTTTCAACTTATGTTGGATGTTTGGATGGAATGCAGAGATGATGGCTGAGACTATTATAGATAGCATCCTGCCACCTCTATAGGAACCCTGGTAGCACAGTGAGTTACATGTTGGGCTGATAACCCAAGGTCAGCAGTTCCAAACCACAAGCTGCTCTGTGAGAGAAGAATGAGACTTTTTGTAAAAGTTTCAGTCTTGGAAACTCAACGGGGCTGATTTACTCTGTCCTGTAGGATTATTATGAGTTAGAATCTACTTAACAGTGAGACAGGGTGATGGAGCAAAGGTGGAGGTTTGGACAGAGCAAGTGCAGAATCCATGTCAACATCTTGGGACTACATTTCCCAGGACTGTTTTTTCACCCCTGACGGAAGTTCCCAAGAATATCTTGTAAGTGTGGCAATACATAGAAACCACTTTGTCTGTATGTTGGGGGTAGGGTGCAAAAAATACCAAACCAGCCATGTTGGCTGGTAAGGTTTTCTTCCTCCTAGGAGCCTAAAATAAATTTCTCTTGTGGTGCCCTATGTCTTCCAAAGTTAATCTTTCTGCTTGTGAGACAAACCAAAAATACCCCCAAAACCTCACTACAATTGAGCCAATGCTGTTTCATAGTGACCCCACTGGGGGTTTCCAAGACTATAATTGTTTAGGGAAGTAGAGAGCCTAGTACCTCTTCTTTAGAGCTGCTGATGGTCTTGAACTGCCAATGACAACCCAATGCTTATTAACGAGTACACCACCGGGCCCCTTTGATTAGACAAGAACCTGAATTCTGGTAGCAGCAATGAGTTCGGTTTGTTAGTTTGCCTTTCTTTCTTCTAACGATGTCACACTGTGGTCTCCTTTGAATAGTCAGCAGCTGTACAAAAATTTAGTCTCCACCTGAAGAACTGAACTGCAGGCAGATTGTATCCCCTTCCCCAGAGGAAGCCAGCTATTTGATATGTGTCTTAATAGCTTGGGAAACAAGACAACCTTTTTGTTCTGGAGTTTTTAGAATAAAATGGGAACTTTGCTTGCTACTGCTGGGAATAGTTATAAATAATAGAAGAGTTTGAGTGTGTGCTTTCTTACTGGGTGGAATGCAAAGGCCTGTTTTTATTTTTATTTTTTTAGTTTAAGCTGCAAAATTTCACTTGGCACAGCTCCTAGAATATAAGGGAAATTTCGAAGCTGTTAGTGCTGCCCTCCTTTTCACTTTGCCTGAAGCTTGAGAGAGTACAAAGGGTGCTGCTCCATCTTATAAAAAGTGCATCCTGTTTACTTAGGCGCGATGTGTGAGCTATTGTGTTGATCTGATTCTCTGCATAAAGGATGGGAGCAGGAAAGCCAGTGTAACAAAGAAGGAAAATCCAAAGTTCGCCAGACGAACTCGACTGAAGGAAGTAGGTTTCCACTGCAGTCCTTTACAGGAGCTGAAAGGCTCAGCTTCCTCCCACAGAGCGGCTGGTGGATTCAAACAGCTGACCTTGCCGTTAGAAGCCCAAACTGTATCTACTATGCCAGTCCTAGGTGGGGGGATATATCAAGACATAATACCACCATATTTTGATATTTTTATTTAGTGAATGTTTCTATGACGTTGGAACAATGGGCTTTGATTTATACACACATACATAAAACTAAAATCCAAACTCACTCCCATCGAATCCGTGACACCCTGTGAGGTTCAGAGACTGTACCTGTTCACGGAAGTTGGAAAGCCCAGTCTTTCTACAGCAGAGCTGCTGATGGTTTTGAGCTGCCGACTATACAGATCGCAGCCCCACGCATATCCAGTACACTACCAGGACTCACATACATAAGAGGGAATTTTTCAAAAATTCGCGTAAAAAGGTGAATTAAAAGCAAAAAAACCATCTTGACCATGAAAGTCAAGACAATTTTGTAAGCTACGATACCAACCATTTACTCCATCCCTATAAAGTAAGCATTCTGGAAATTGTAATCATGTAAATGTAGTTTCTTATTATACTATTAACTGAAGAACAAAAGCCCCACAAAGATCTTTAAAAGTTAGAAAACAAAAAGAAACCAGGACCGTCAGGTGGATGCCTATTGCTTTCTCATAGAAACTCCCCAAATTGCCCTTGTTTGATAAGAAGAGTGGGCAGCGATTGATTTATGGCGGAGAACGACTCTCAGGTGAACCTTTCCCAGGGATTTTTCTGATAAAGGTTTGACTAACTTTCTCGAAATACTCTCCTAATAAGCAGATGCTGTCAATCTTTGGCCCTCCAGAAAGTCAACAAACAAAATGTGTACCCCCACCCACCCTCCACCCCTCCCTACAATAAGTTGCCCTGACCTTTGCCCTTGCCTGGCCAGTGTTTGCATTGACTAGACCACTTTTCCCTCGTGTTAGCCGTTGCTTTTCGATTTGGCTTCAAGATCGTCCTGGTAAAGCCGTGTTTTGTGTCTTTGCTTTTTTTGAAACCCACCTGCGCGTCACAATGGCTAGGCCTCGTTGCTGAGGAATCTGGAGGATTTTTAAGGCTGTGACCCTTCTTTTTTACTAAGAAAAAAATAGCTTAATTATTTTTATTTATATATGTATTCATATTATTCTAGTTACTTGTGGAATCCAATACACACAAAGAAAGACGTATTTTGTGTAGCTGCACAGACCATTATCAAATCAATGGCTGTACCCCATTAAGCTCTCCATATATGCGGCGCTTCCTTTTATCTTATTTCCCCACCCTCCCTCCTTACCTTCCTGTCCTGTCCCGTCCGGCTCCTCTGCCTTCCTCCCTGCTGAACCCCATCCCCGATTCTGGCCTCATTATAGTCTTTAAAGTCTTATCCTAAATAATTAAAACATTTAAAATTATTTTTCATTGTAATAACAGTGTCATGAAGCATTTATCTTTATGAGATTGATTGGCTTTGCTGAACATAATGTTCTTTAATTTTGCCTCTGTCTTGAGGTGGTTGACAGACTTGTCATTGTTTTTGACGGGTGCATAATATTCCATTGTGTGACTGTTACCAGAGTGTGTTATCCATTCCTCTACAGATCAGATATTTGTTTCCATCTTTTTGCTAATATATAAATTGCTGAAACAAAATATGGTTTGCACATGTCTGTTTGTGTTTTGTTTGGCATTATGCTAGGGTGTATATCAAGTTGAGTCTTCAGGATCATAAGGTATTTATATTTTCATTTGTTTAAGGAACCAGCATACTGATTTCCATAGTGGCTGTAAAATACTATAATTCCAACAACAATGTATGAGCATTTCAGTCACTTCACATCTTCAGAATTTTTCTTCTTTTTTTTTTTTAAGTTTTTGTAAGAGTGTCAGTGTGAGCTGGTCTCACACTGGCTTAATTTATCTTTCTTTTAGGGCTAATGAACATGAACATTTCTTTACATGATTGTTGGATGCCTGGGTATCATCTTTAGTAAATTGCCTATTCATGTCTCCTGCCCATTTTAAAATGGAATTATTTGCATTTTCTTATTAAGGTGTGGAGTGTTCTATAAATTTTTGACGTTAACCCTTATCTGTTATACCATTGCTAAAGATATTTTCCCAATCTGTGTGTTCTCTTTTTACTCTTTTGATGAAGTCTTGTGATAAGTATAAATATATTTTTAGAAGGTCTCAATCCTCAATTTTGTCTGCAGTAATGTATTTGTCATTATGTTTGGTAGTGTATTTCTTCCTTGTAACCTTAAGTTTGTTCCTGTGTTTTCACTGAGAGTCCTTATGGTCCTAAGTTTTATATATCAAGTCTTCAATCTTTCTTGAGTTTGCTTTTGTACATTGTGATGTGAGGTGTGTGTCCTGTTTCCTTCTTCTGGGAAGGTTTTCTCTTCCCCCTTTAATGGGTTTTAATCCAATCAGATGTCTATAGGTAGTTACTTGTATTTCTGAGTTCTAAATTCTAAGCCATTGGTCGACATGTCTATCCTTGTATCCATACCAAGATATTTGGATCACCATGGTGTGAGAGTGAACAACTTCCTACTTTGTTTTTGTCTTCTCATAGTGTTTTGTTTATCCTAGGTTTCTTTTCTTTCCCTAAAGAGTTGGTGATTACTTTTTCCATTTCTTTGAAGAATTGTGCTGATGGTCAGATCAGAATTGCATTGAATTTTAAAATACTTTTGTTAACATTGACATTTTCATTATATTTAGGTTTCCTATCCAGTATAGGATAGGAAGTATAAGATAGAAAGTTTAAGACAGTCTTCCATATTTGTAAGTCCTTTTTAGTTACTTGTAACAGTGTTTTATATTTTCCTTTGTCTAAGTTTTCTGTTTCTCCGGTGAGATTTATTTCTAGATATTCTATCTTTTGGGTAGTTAGTATAAATGGTATTGATTTTTTAAATTTCCTTTTTTCTTTACTATACAAGAATCCAACTAATTTCTGTATTTTGATCTTATAGCCTGCTATATTTCCAATTTTTTCAATTAGTTCTAGCATTTTTTAATTGAACCTATGATTTTCTATATATAGGATTACATTATCTGCAAAAAGAGTTTTGCTTCTTCTGTGTCAATGTGGATACATTTAATATCTTTTTGGTGTCTTATAGCTCTGGCTAAGAGTTCTACGACTATATTAAATAAGAGTGGCAATAAAGGGTAACCCTATCTGGACCCCTTTGAAGGGGGAATGTTTTTAATTTTTCCCCTGTAAGTGAGATGCTAGCTATTGGCTTTGCCTATATAACTTTTATTATGTTGAGAGATTTCCCTTCTATTCCTATTTTATTGAGTGCTTTTATCAAGAATGGATGTTGAATTGTATTAAATGCCTTTTGTGCATCCATTGCCATATTCATGTTTTTCCCCCTTTGGTACATTGATGTTTTTCTAATGTTAAACCATCTTTGCACACCTGTTATGAATCCCACTTGATTTTTTAAGTTTTGATGCTTTGATTAATTCTGTTGGCTAGAATTTTATTGAAAAATTTGGCATCTATACTGATTAGTGATATTAGTCTATGCATTTCAGTTATGGTGATATCTTTGGCTTAGGTATCAGGGTTATACTTGCTTCATAAAATGAGTTTGGTAATTTATTGTCTTTTTCTAAATTGTGAAATGGTTCATGTAGGATGGGTGTAAACTATTTCTTAAATGGTTGGCAGAATTCCCCAGTTAAACCATCTGGTCTCTGGCTTTTTGATGTTGGGAGCTTTTTCATGACTGGATATGTTCTTCTTATGTCATAGGCCTGTTGAGATTTTCTAAATTAGTCTGTGTTAATTGATTTGTTTCTAAACATTTATCTATTTCTTCTAGATTTTAAAGTTTGTTGGAATACAATTTTTCATAATACTGTATGATTTTTTTTATTTCAGTTCTGTTGTGATTTCAGTCATTTAATTTCTTATTCATAATATTTTCTTTTTCTCCTTCTTTTCCTGTGTTAGATTTGCCAGGGGTTTATCAATTTTGTTAATCCCTTCAAAGAACCAACTTCTTTCCTTGTTGGTTCTTTCTATAGGTTTAAAATTTTCTGATGCATTTATTTCCGCACTAATTCTTTTCTTCCAGTGTCTGTGGGTTTGCTTTGCAGGTCTTGTTCCAACTATTTAGTAGCTGTGCTAAGATATTTTAATTCTTTTTTCTTTTTGGATATGTGCACTTCTTGTTATAAACTGCTTTGAAAGGGGCTATTCTCAAACTGATATCTTACACTTCTTAGTACCTAAAACTATATCCTACATCCATTTCAGACAAATTACTATGAGGTTTTTTGGTGCAAAAATTTTTATTCTATCTATAGTTTTCCATAATATACATTTCCCATGAACTGTTGAAGACCTCTCATATATACCTGAATCAAAATATTGTGTTGCTGTTGATTCCATTCAGACCCATAGGGACCAGATAAGACAGTGAAGAACTGACTTGGTAGAGTTTCCAATGTTGTCATCTCTATAGAAGAGAGTACCAACATCCTTCTCCTGCAGATTGATGGGTGGGTTCATCCTCCTGACCTTTTAGTTAGCAGCTGAATACTTCAATCTTTGTGACAGCAAGACTCCAAAACCAACCCCCCTGCTGTCAAGTCAATTCTTACCCATAATGACTTCATAGCCAGAGCAGACCTGCTCCATTCCATTTCCAAGGCTATACATTTTTAGGGAAGCAGACTGCCACCTCACTTTCCCATAGAAAGGCTGGTGGGTTGGAACCCCAACCTTCTGGTTAGCAGCCGAGCCAATGCACCACCAGTGCTGCTTCACGGGGGCTTTACTTTCTTACCAATAGTTTCTAATCCCATACAATTTCTTATTTGGCATATTTGTGATTCCTTTTAAAACTTATTTTATTTAACTAGGGTTTTGTCCATTTTGTCCATTTTTTGAAAGAGTAGGTGTGATAGGTAGGTTTATTGTGCCAACCTGGGCAATAAACACACATGGGATTAATAAGGTCATAGTTTAATTGAAGGGCAAAGAGATAAATGGCTTGGTGAGCCTCACCTTTGTGTCTCTTGTTCGCTGATGATCGGACCAGTGTGCAGTTGCCTTAGCTAGTCTCTTGCAAGTTACACTACCTGTGGGACACCCAACCCGTGGACCGTGTCGCTATAATTTGAGGTTCCTTTGAGACCTGCTTGGCCACACTGCTGGTGTATACATCACTTGAGCTAGGGTCTGTCAGGCCCTGTCATCTGGCTGACTGTTGGTGACCTGCCCTACTGTTCCCTGCCTGTGGCCGGACTTCCTGTATTGCTCTACAGAAGACTCACCTGTCTGCTTCCTTGACTTGCACCCAGCGGCCCTTGTGAGTTGAAGGACTACCAGTATAGTAATTATCTCATGGAAGTGAGTTGAGCTGAGTCATTTGTACTGTTCTGTGGGTTAATTAGCTGTTTACTTCTTCATGTTCTATCTAAAATCATAAGTGCCCTGTTTTTGTTTCTCTAGAGAACCCTGTTTAACACAGTTGGAATTTAAATTTAAGTTCATGTATTGCTTTCTGTTCTCTACCTTAGTAATTTCTGCTATATGTCTATTATTTTCTTCACTGGGTTATTTCAGCTTACTTTCAATTTTGGAATTTATTAATTTTTTTGTCTTTTAAGTGACATATAGCAAGGTTTTGCAAACTTATTTTGCAAATGACCTATAAATAGTAAATATTTTAGGTTTCATTGTCATTTAGTCTCTAATCCTTGAGCGCTGCAGTAGTGCTTAATTTAGAAGTACTTGGTTTGCTGATGGTTGTGGTTGATAGTGAAAGCTTTAACTTTATTTTCAATCTTGACCGACGTTCAGTTGCTATTTGAGGTCTGTCTGGCCATTAACCATCTTTGTGGCAGAAGCTTTGTCTTTGTGCAATGAGTTTGAAAGTAGATGGGCTAACTAGTTGGTTACTCATTGGGCTGCTAGTCACAAGGTCAGTCGTTCAGACTCACCAACAACTTCGAGGGAGAAAGATGAGGGCTCACTTCTCCCTTAAATATTTCTGTCCTTGGAAAGTCTAGGAAAGCGTTCTACTCTGTCCTGTAGACCTGCTAAGAGTGAGAATCAATTCCATGGCTGTAGGGTTCTTTTGTTTTTGTTTGCAAAGTTTTGTTTGTTTATTTGTAAAGTTTATTCCATGGCCCTTAATGGAAGATGGAGTACTTGGACTGCATGGTCATGAGTCACACTTGCAACTCTCAAGCAGCCTGGAAGTTGGAGGCCCCCAGAATCACTTATGTGAGTTTATTTAATCTACAACTGTGTACATATCTCAACCACGGTCCTTTTCCCATCTCTGTAATCCCACTTGATGTGTTGATCTGTTGCCAGTTGTGATTTTGTGACGATCTCCTTTGCTTTCTACTGTCTATAATCAAGTCACATGCCTGTGAATTCTTGGAACACCACTTTGGCCTTGGGTTGATGGTCTCCCTTATCCTGATGATTTTTTTTTTTGGCTTATCTTTCTCCTTTGATAAAGAGGTCTTTATATGATACACCCCTGGTGGTGCTGTCAGGTAATTGTTGGCCTGCTAATCATGAGGGCATTGGGGTTTGTGGGAGACAAAGGAGACTATCTGTGCCTGTAAAGATTTACAGCCGTAGAAACCCATCATAGGGTCATTATGAGTCATAATCTTTTATAATGTAATTGTAATGAAATGCAATATATTTAATTTGATGTCATCCCCCCCTACCTCCCCACCCCCAAACAGCTATTTGTAACTTATTTTCCTTTTTGAGATTTTTTTTTTCTTCTGATTTTTCAGTCCTGAGTTTAATCAATTCTTGTGAGTCTTCCTGTGAGTTTTGTTTTCAGGTTTTGTATTTTTCCTTTTATTTCAAGGTGTTATTCTTTTTTATGCCTTTAAATTCTTATATGAAGACTTAAATTCAGATTCTGGTATTGTATTACAGTTTTTATCTTTTTTTTAAAGAAATTCTTTCAACTGAAACTTTTATTTACATTTTCTGTTTTGTTCAATATCTCTGTATGTGATTCATCTGCTATTTTCTCATATATAACATCTAATAGACATACTTTCAAGTTAAGGGTCACCTATTTTTTCAGTTTATTTGTATGATGATTTCATTTCTTTTTATGACTGATACTTACTTTGCTTATAGTGTAGGGTGATGAGTACATGTGTGATTTTTCCTCTTTTGCCTCTGCAAATTTTTCAGTTCTCTCACACGTTTTCCTTATATCGCAATGTCTCCCTAAACATCATGACCCCTTTTCTGTCTCTTTCCGCTTCAGAGATAATGTTTCGGAGACAGCCACCTCTAGTTCTTCCCACTGCCAAGTGCAGACCTCTGGCTGGTGCTCTGTGTGACCGAGTCTCAGACAGTTAGGGTATCTGGTGATGTCTTCTTTTTTCCGGAGATTCTCTTCTTTTACCCTTTCTTGTAATTCATATATGAACTCTCTTCTCTTTTTCATGTGTCGTCAGTAGGAACTCTGTTCAAATTTTATGTTTACTTCTTTACATACAAGTAATTAGAATATATGGTATCCTTTTTGTACTAATAATGCTGGCGATTCAAGGGAAGTAATTTTAATTGTCCTCTTGTTACTTGCATATTTGGGGTACATGATGTTTCAAGAGACTAGGATTCAGGTAATCACCATTATGCCTTCATGCATGAAGGTTTATTTTTGCTTATTTTTTTATCCAGGGAAGTGTCATCGATTTTTTTTTAATTGTGGGAAAAACATACATAAAAACATCCACCTGTTCAATTATTTATATATGCACAGCTCAGTGACATTGATTGCACTCTTCAAAACATGGAGATAACATTTTTGAAACCAGACTGTGAAAATGCATGGCACGGATTCAGTATGCAAAGAAAATTTCTCAGCTGCAGGTTTATATTCATCTGGAAATATCCATTTCTCTGGAGAAGGGCAATACTATTTTTATTCACCCAGAAAACCATCTTTACCTGAATAATTTATCATGTTTCAAGATATAAGTATGTAACATAATAAATACATAACATTAATAAGTTACTTAGCAACTCTGTGTTCAAGCTGGTGATCTGTTCTTTCATCTGGTCAATTTACAGTTTAATTGAACAGATGTTTAGCATTATTTTGATTCTCTTTAGATTAATGCTTATTCTGCTCTAAGTTTAGGGCAATTTGATTTGTCATGGCACTGAGAGTTTCTGTGTATAAGCATCAATTATGAGAATATTTCATTTATTTGAAAGAATTCATAAATGACTACCATTGGTAAATAAACAACCACTAATTATAAACGTGTCCATGCATTTTGCTTAGAATGACTGTCTCAATCAGGATAGTGCTGCTGTCCTGGGTCTGCCAACTGCCTATGAAGCAAACCAAGTAGGCTTCTCCGAGTCCAGATGCACGGCTCTCCAGGAGGGTTCCTACCAGGGAGCGGTCAATCAGTGTCTGTGTGAGTGCTCCCAACAGCGTTCATTGATTATTTCACTGTCTACCGCGGATGGTCAGAAAAAGAGAAAAGTCCCAGAGGAGTCCAGCTCCCAGCTAAAGCCCATGTGTCATATTTCAGGCCTGACCATAGGCAATTACAAAGGTTTTTACCTGCCAGGCCTCAGAGGAAAACTATTCTCTCCAACAAGACTTGGTACACAGCCAATGCAATGCTATCTCTGAAGGGTAACGTTAGTCAGAGACTCAGGCCCCATGGCCAGCAATGCTCTTTTACATCCATTCAATACGAGCTGTGAAAGTCAGAAATTGTGTAACGTCAAAACCTGTCAGAGAAGGAACATACAAATACATCTAACGAAGAGAAGTGTTTTACTGTTGTCAAACGGCACCCCAAAGGTAGAACCCTTGAGAAACCCGGAGAAGCAAGGCAATCCTGTTGAGTTCTGCTTCTTGCAGGTATCACTGTACCTGCCTTCCCAGCCCAGTCAAATATACACAAAGGCCTCTCTTTATGGGTGGCCTGTTTTCAGATTTTTTTTTTCTTTCATTACTCAGACTCAGTAGTTTTCTATTGCTGTCCATCCCTCTCAACCTCCTGACCTCATTATTAGGGGCCAGAGAATTTGTTCAGACTCATAGCGGCCCTATGTAAACCTGGACTAGGTCCTGCACCATCCAAAGAATTGTTGCTATGTTTCAGATCATTGCTGCAGTCATGATGCCAATTCATCTGAATGGACGTCTTCTTTTTTGTCTCTATTGAATACCATGCCCTCCTCCTGGGGCTGATTCTTCCTGGTAGCATGCTTGCACTACGTGAGAGGAAGTCTCACGATCCTCTGTGATCAAGCACAAGTGTCATGGTCTCTTTTGAGTACACTTTGATCTTTTCTTTCTTTCCTGTCTTGTTGCTTTTCTATGTTTGCTATTCTTGATGTCATCCCATGGTTCATCGGGTCTCCTGCCATTATGGTTCAAGGCGTCAGATCAGTTCTTGAGATGCTCTCAAATCTCAGATGGGACATACTTAAGGCCATATTCCAGCTCTCCTGGATTCATTTCACTATTATCCAACTTCAGGCAGAAATCACATATGAACAATTGATGGTATATTCCACCGTTAGCTCCTGGCCTTCTTTGGGCTGACAATATTAAGCTTCTTCATCATCAGGTCCCACAGACTGAGAAAAGAAATGTCTGTGAAGCAGAAATAGACAGTCCACTTCTGAGGGACTTGTGTGTTGTGAGGTGCCACGGGGTCAGTTCCAACTCAGAGCAGCAGCAGAATTAAATACCGTCCCATCCTGTGTCATCCTAACCATGGTGGTCATGTTTGAGCCCAGTGCTGCAGCCCATCTCCTTGACTCATCCTCATCGTCACTGCCTGCCTACCTTACCAAGTATGATGCCCTTTCCCGGGCACTCGTCTCTCCTAACAAGATATCCAAAGCACATGAGATGAAATCTTGCCATCCTCAGTGCTAAGGAGTATTCTGGCTGCGCTTCCTCAGTGGAATTAGGCACGGGACACCTTATGAATAGCAGTGGACATTGCCAAGGACACTGAAAACCTTATTAATGCCACCAGAACATTGTCCGATGGAGTGCCAAAAAATGAGCCCCTCAGGGAGAATGCACTCAAAATATGATGGACGAAGAGCTGCCTTCTCAAAGCAGAGTGCATCCAGATGACAGGCAGAGAGTAAAACCTTTGGGACTTTTGCTTGCTGATGGGGCACAACTCCAAATGAGAAGAAATACTTGAAAACATCTATTAATAATCAGCACCTGGAATGGAGAAGTATTTTTTCAGGCAAACTGGAAATAATAAAAGATGAAATGGAGCACAGACATTTAGCTATCCTTGGCATTAGTGAGTTGTAACAGACGGGTATTGACCATCTTCAATCAGGCAATCATCTGATTTACTTTGCAAGGGCTGAAAACTTCAAGAGTAATGAAATTTCACTCATCCTCATGAAGAATATTTCAAGATCTAGCTTGAAGTAGAAGGTTGTCTGTGATAGGATAATGTTTCTATGCACACAAGGAAAGCCATTTAACATAACTACTATTCAAATGGGTGCACCCACCAGGAAAGCTAGTGCTGACGAAATTGAAGTGTTCTACTAATTTCTTCAATCTGAAATTTATCAACCATGGAATCAAGATGCGTTGATAATTATTAGTGATTGGAATGCAAAAGTTATCATCATAAATGAACTAGTAGTATGTTTACCTTTTACTTTTTTGCACCCAGTCAATTAACAATTTATGGCTTAATTTATAATCTGTTGTTAGGCTCATCAGGGATTCTGCTGATGGTCTGAGAAATGAGTGTATGAGAAAGAAGACGTAGGGCCCTTAGAAAAGTAACATGCAGCAACCCGTGGACCCTGCACAGGAAGATAGGGGCTTCGATGAATAACTGTATGGAAGGGAGCAGTCACAGTAAGGGAGCAGGCTGAGGTGGGACATGCCAATTTTCAACAGCTTGTATCTCTCGATCAGTTCTGGTGTCCTTGCCCAAAAATGTTTTCCAATGAATTACTTCATATACCAAAGTCTCAGTCGCCTTAAACTTTTCCCATTTCTTCCCACTAGGAATGCCGTCCTAAGTAATGGTGTCTGAATAGCACCAATTCTAAACATTCTCTACTACCTTCTTCTTTCCCTGGCCTAACGAGGTGATATTTTCATAATTCTCCTTGGCAATATGTACTTAGGTAATGATTTTCCGTTTAGGACTTCTTGAGTTTTAGGAAGGCTATGAATCATTCAAGGTGATATCCACTAGAGAAATGAATTCAGGCGCCTACAGTGCATAATAAATCCAAGGTTGGAGACACAAGATTTAGAAAAATCATTTTAAAGGAGGTAGTTGGAGCCTAAGAATTTATAATTTCACAAGGGAGAAACTACCAAGAACGAAGTTCATAATTCTTCATGGAATTAACATGAAGAGATAAAGTGCTTTTGGAACGAGGAAGAGAGCCAAGAGCAACGTGAAAAGGGACAAGAGGTGGGAGGGCCACAGAGAAAATGGTAACCTCCTTAGGTTTTGTTCACTGCAATTAGAAATTCGGATCAGAGCGCTTTGCTATGTGAAAGGTCATGTTCTTATAATAGGGTGTGTCTGTAGAAAAATTGACCTTGAAAATACAGGACAAAGCTGAAGAGGAACTAAGAGGAGAAGGGCAGGGAAGAAAATAGCTTTGGCTGTAATTACAACTAGCCAGCCTTCAACTCATGATATTGAACGATCATTTGCCGATCTCTAAGTAGATTTCTTGCCAACTGGTATGTTTCAAAGTTTTTCATACTTTACATAATGAGCATGAATGAGGTAGTAGTTTGTGCTGGGCTACCCAGGAAACTGACTGTAGATGAAGATTTGCATGCAGAAAATTAATTAGGAAAAGATTCATTATGTGTATCATTCCCTTTTGACCTCTGAGCATAGTTATTAGAGCAGATTCAAAATCTTTGTTAATTTCAGGATCTGCCTTTTCTCTTGAGGATAAGTCATACTTTCCATATTTTCTTGTGAAGAGCTGGGTATATTTAGTGATTTTAGATTGTATCTTAAACACAGAATGGACTATAGAAATTCTAGAGTCTGTGGTGTTTTTAAAAGATTATTAGTATCTATGTTTGTTTTATAAGTTGATTAACATGGCTACGCTCAAACTCCAAACTTTTTATCCTCTTGTGGGCAGCAGAAGAAATATCTTCTATGGACATTCTTGTGTTAGCTTTCTATGGTTACTGTCAAAATGTACTACAACTTTGATGGTTTAAAGCAAGAAATATTTATTCTCTTATTGTTCTGGAGTTCAGACTTCCAAACTTAGTTATCACTGGGGGAAACCCTGAAATCAGCAGGACTATGCTCCTTCCAAGACCCTAGGGGGGAACTGGCTTCTAGTCTCTTCTGATGGTGTCATCTCATGGCTTAAGACTGTATCACTCTAATCTTCAAGGCTAGCACTTCAAATCTTTGTCTGCTCTGTGTTCTGTGTCTTCTCTGTCTGTAGCAACATCTTCCTACATGTGATTGCATTTAGGACACACCTGGCTAATCCAAGGTAATTTCCTCATCTCAATGTTCTTAATTTAATTGCATCTGCAAATGCTTTGCCTTATAAGTAACATTTAAAGATTCCAAGGATAAAGACCTGATGCTTTTTTGAGACCATTACTACAGCCTATTACACTTCTGTGGGCTGTTTGGTGCCCACCTTCCCATCCACGGTTCAGGAGGCAGTTTTCAATTTGCAGTAAATTCATATTTTGAATTAAGAACTGCACCTTTCTGGATCTCTCCTATCCTGGAATTCCCCAGCTCAGTTTCTATCTTCTGTGGTCAGCTAGGGAGGATTAGCGATGCAGTTCAGAGCAGGTTTTTGTTTTTCAGATTTAGCTACTTATTTAGCTATCTTCAAGTCTCAAGACAACACCTCTCTCCAAAAAAAGGGGAAAGTTGCACACTACCATTTTCTTTTTCCAAGTATAGATGTGTGTTCTGCTGGGTTGACTAGAGAAATACATCCAGAGACACTCATATATGTATAAGGGGGTAATTATATGTCCAGAACATCTCAGCCCAGTCCAACTCAAGTCCACAAATCCAATAACAGTGCACAAGTCCTTCTTCAGACTCACTCAGCCACATGCAATGGTGCAGAATAGGAAGATTTCTCGTTGGTGAGTGCAGAGTTGTGCGGATCCAATGGCCGTGGATGCATGGCAGCAGCCAGGGTCAGCCAACAGGAAGGGGAAGGCAGAGAGGGAAGGGGCAGTTCCCAGGGCCCTCCTTGTAAGAATGCCGAGTCCACAAGGAGGCCCAAGCAGGCTGTGACCTGATTGACAGTTTGAATACTGCCCCTTCACTTTATGTGTCTTCGAGTTGACATGAAATGATGTACCTCTGGCAAGATGTCTCTGTAGTTTCTCTCTGCTTTGGGTTGCTTTCTAGTCAGGTGTTCTTACTTTAATTTTCCTATAGCTTATAGCTTATAACTCTAACCTGAGAATGGATGGTTAGATAATAGTTATTCCCCTAAACTGCAAGTCCAAACCCCAAATTCTTTTCAAGACTACATGGGAAACTTAGTAAAATAAAATTGAGAGTCATAAAAAAGCTACCACAAATCACAGAAGGTAGGAATGCTTTAGAGTATGTTTTCTGAAAGAAAAAAATTTAAGCCCATAGTAACAAAAGGAGAAAATATTCTCTCAGTTACTATAAACTAATTAATGTATTTAAAAATATCCCTTCAGGACCAGTGGTGAGAGTGGTGACACCAGGAGGGTGGAGAGAGGGTGGGTTGGAAAGAGGGAACTGATTATAAGGATCTACATGTGACCTCCTCCCTGGGGGACGGACAACAGAAAAATAGGTGAAGGGAGTAGGTAAGATATGACAAAATAATAATAATTTATAAATTATCAAGGGTTCATGAAGGAGGGGTGGCAGGGAGGGAGGAGAAAAATGAAGAGCTGATACCAAGGGCTCAAGCAGAAAGCAAATATTTTGAGAATGATGATGGCAACAAATGTACACATGTGCTTGGCACAATATGTATGGATTGTGATAAGAGTTGTATGAGCCCCGAATAAAATGATTTTTTTAAATCTGTGAATCCAAACAGTAATAAACACATAAATTAGTGTTTAAACAGAATGATAATGAAGGTTTAAAAACACAAAAACACACAGAAATCTCCAAACTCTGCCATTGTGTCAATTCTGACTCTCAGCCACCCAAGAGGACTGAGTAGAGGTGCCCCCGTGTGTTTCTGAGATTGTAACACTTTAGAGGCATTGTTGTGAGGTGCCATCTGCTCAGCTCCAGCCCACAGCGCAGCAGAAGGAAACACTGCCCAGTCCTGCGCATCCTCACAATAGTGCCTACGCCTGCACCCACTGATGCAGCCACTGTGTCAATCCTCTTTTCCTCTCACCCCCCGTTTTCCCAAACATGATTTCTTTCCCCCGGGACTCATCTCTCCTGACATGTTCAAAGTCCTGCCATCCTGGCTCTCAGGAAGCCCCTCACCTACTTCTTCCAATACAGGTGCTTGCCCTTTTAGCAGTCCATGTTCTTCAACTCGTTTTCTGCTCTGCACCACACTCTGAACGCATCATACAGATGATATAATGGAGAGGAGACCAGGGCTTCGGTTAAGCACGCTTCAGTCCTCAAAGGAGCATCCTTGCTTCTCAATATACTAAAGAGGTCTTGTGCCATCAATTGACCTGATGCAATATGGCTTTTGATCTCTTGATTCCTGCTTCCATGAGCACTGATTGTGGATCTAAGTAAGATAAAGTCCTTGATAATGTCAATCTTTCTCCATCTCCCCATTGGTGCAGTTGCAGGGATTTGGGTCTTCCTTATGTTGAGTTGTAATTCATACTGAATGCTACAATCCTTGATCTTCATCAGCAAGTGCTATGCGTGTTTTTAATGGCTTCTTCTGAAGTGGGAAGCTGAGACCTTCTTTGTTCTCTGTTCTTAGTCTGGAATCTCTCCTGAAACCTGTTTGAAATACTGGTGACATAGCTCCCCGTATCATAGCAACACACAAGCCACGACACTATGGCAAACTGACAGACAAGCAGTGAAGTAGCAAGTCTCCTTTCTCATGAGGAGAGGCTGGAGGTTTTGAACCGCTAACCCTGTGGTTAACAGCTCAAGGTAAGATATATTAAGTGCCTATAAACATTATAGTACTTCTTAAAAAATATGTATAGCTTTAAAGGAAAATATTACAAAGAATAAAACCTGAACAAGTAACAACATATTTTTATCTCAAGAGAAGATAAAAAGCAAAACCAAAGCTAAGCAAAGTAAAAGGAAGGAAATACTAAATGCAAGAGTAGACATCAATAAGATAGAAGACATATAGGTAAGAGCTAAAAGCAACAAAGTCAAATTGATACTCAAAATGATTAATAGAGCTGCTAAATGTGATAACAAATCGACAAGGATAAAAGTATAATTTATCCAATATGGAATTAAACTAGATTGTCAACACAAGATCAATAGACATTAAATGCATAACAATAGAATGTGATGAACAACTTAATGCCAGCAAATGTGAAAATTTGAATGAAATGGTCTATTTTCTCTCTGCTCTTGCTCTTTTTATGGGACAGAATTTATACTTTGGCAGCAGAACTTTTTATATGGCACTGGTACCATATTTTTGGCAGATGGTTTTGAATATAATACATTCCTCCAAAATCTTACTACCATCTCGTCCCTTCTGATTCCTAGCAACCCTACAGACTAGGGCTGGACTCTAGAAGTGTCCCTGAGGGTTTCTGAAATCTGTACTGTGCTTTTAAGAATTTTTAAAAACAAACCTATTAAAGACATGGGAGTCCAAAAATTACCATGATAAACAATAAATGTATAAAATGTATCCGTATCCAAGACTTACAAAGCACTGTTTGCCATTAATTAACAAATCCAATTGATATTAAGAACGTAGTGCCCTCTAATGAAGCAGGCCGTAGGAAAATATCAAAGAAGTGCTAGCAGCGCGTGTGTTCATATTGTGAGACTGAAACTTTTCATGGGGGTAGAAAGCTTCATCTGTCTCCCACAGAGCAGCTGATGGGTTTGAACAGCTGGCTTTGCGGTCAGCAGCTTCATGTGGAACCCACTACGCCACCTGGGCTCCTATGTATACCTACATACCTCTTTTTACCCTCTTTTCCATATCCTAACAGCTAGTTATATTTTTATCCCAGATGGTAATCATATCCATCATTTCAAGGAAGAATTCAGAAAATAGGGTTTTCAGTGTTTATAGTAACAGTAAAGAAGGTAAACCTACCCAAACCACTATCCTTGATTTGATTTTTACTCATAACAATCCTATAATCGAACACCAAATCTGCCGTCAGGTGATTTTGCTTCGTAGTGACAGTATATGGGGTTTCTGAGTGTAGAACCCTTTATGGGAGTCGATAGCCTCATCTTTCTCCACCTGAGCAGCTGGGGAGTTTGAACCATTGATCTTACAGTTCACAGCCCAACACTTACCTTGTTGAGCCACTGGGTTCCTTGTGGTCTTTATTCAAACTAAAATCCAAATCCACTGCCATTGAGTTGATTCGGATTCATTTTGACCTGACAGGTCAGAATAGATTTGGTTTTCTAGGGATTCCAAAGGAGTTCTGGTAGTGCCAAGTATTGGGCTGCTAACCACAAGGTCTGTGGTTCAAAACCACCAGCTGCTCCTAAAGAGATGAAGCTCTCTTCTCTCACAAAAATTTATGATCTCAGAAATCTTTTTATAGGGTCACTATCAGTGCAGTCGAACTTGATGGCTATGCATTTGTTAGGTAAGGTTTCAGAGATTAGAAATCTTTACCAACGATTTGGTCGAAAAGCCTCATCTTTTCTCCATGCTTCCAGAGCGCCTGCGTGGACTCTGTAGGGCAGAGTCAAATTGCTCCATAGGGCTCCGCAGACTGTGATCTACGCAAGCAGGCTGCTTTGTCTTCCTCCTGGGAAACAGCTGGTTTTCAAATGGTGGACCTTTTGAGTAGTAGCTTTAACCAGGGCACCACCAGGTCTCCCTAAAGAAAAGGAAACCAAATAACAACAAAACCCCATTTGCATCAAGTCTGTGCTGACTCATATTAACTCTACGGGGCCAAGTAGGAGGACTCCCTGGAGTGACCAGGACTGCAACCCTCTGTGACAGAAGACAGCCTCGTCTTTTTACTGTGGGGTTTGAACTGTCAGTGTTGAGACCACATCCCAGCAAAAGAAGGGAAAGGACATTTGAATTAAGGCTGAGAGGGGAAAGTTATAATACCAGACCGTCGACTGTTCGTGAAGACCTGAGAGGAGGGTTATAATTTAACAACCAAACTGAGCATTGTCCACTCCCCACACATTCCGTGAGTTGAAGGAATTTGGAGGATATACTGATTATGGATAAAGATTTGCTAGCGCTTTGTCAATAGGATGCAGCAATTCCTATCATACCAAAAATGGCATGATATTCAAGAGACTCTTGCAAAACAATGGACTCTGTGGGAAGATAATCCTTGCAAGTGATATTAGCAAGCCTTTTTTTAAAAAAAATAAACCTGCCCTTTAGTGCTTAGGAGTCGCTGACAATACAAAAGGAACTCTAATCTTAACTCATAATGCTCAGAAAGATTGCAAGGGCTTTGGGTGAGTTGCAAGCTGCTGCTGTTATTTTTTCCAGTGCTAGTATCTGAACACTCTAGACTCCTCTCTCCACCACACAGTGCTGACAGTCT
>NW_022103909.1:14076189-14078000 GCF_000313985.2 Echinops telfairi | reverse complement strand
TATAATCATGTCCTGCTTATTTTTATAGATTATGGGAGATGAGTCAACCAATTGAATAAGTCCAAAATACTTTAAAAAGCTAAGTCATTCATGAAGGGAAAAGGGCACAAGTGTTGTGAAAGAGATTTGGAAGAATTATTCATTCATTGTTTAAATTATTCAATTGGAACAATTACAAGTTGGACTGCTAAGTGCAAGGTTAGCAATTCAAAACCATCAGCCCCTCCACAGAAGGAAGATGAGGATTTCTATTCCCATAAAGATTTATAGTCTCAGAAACCCACATGCGCAGTTCTACACTGTCCTAAAGGGTCTCCATGAGTCTGGAATCTATGGCAGTTTGGGAGCTTTCTTTTATTATTTTTCCTTGAATCAGTGTTGCCCTAAGGAGTGCTGGTGTCCTAGTGGATTATCCTGAATTGTTAACTATAACTAGAGAGTTGGCAGTTTAAATCCATCAGCCAACTCATGGAGAAAGAGTAGGCTTTCTACCCCCACCCCCCACCCCCAAAGATTTACAACTTCAGGAACCCGTAGGGCAGTTTAACCCTGTCCTATAAGATCATTGTAGATAGAAGGGACTGGATGGCAGGAATGTGGGTGTGTGTGGGCTTTTTTTTAATATATGACCTTGGGCAAATAACAAATTCTGATTTTTCTCACTCACAGAATGAGACTATGGTGCTTAATGATTTCTAAGGTTCCCAAACTTTTCATATGCTATAAATCTTATCAAGTAATACCTATTGGATATCTCTATATACTAAGTATTATAAACAACTTTTCTATTATCCCTTTTATTTTAAAAGACACTCATTTCCTGGACTACTTCAATTTTCTCAATTGCAAGATGGGTCTAATAATTACTCTCCTGCTCACTGAAGTACAAAAGAGGGATTATACTTGCAAGTCCTTTAGCAAATGTAAAGTGCACTGCAACAGAAAGACACCTTGAATACGCTCAGAGACATATGCTGAGCTGTATTCCAGGAGCAGATGTTCAGGGATAATAACCAATAACCTCGAGACATTCTGTTTTACCTGAAAATATATGAGTGGTCTGATGATGATGACTAGTAGATGTTATCCTAGTACTATTCCCAAGTTATGTGTCTGCTCAAACACCCACTGCTAATGATATTGGTAAATACACAAAGCCACGGGATTTATGTGAAGAATAAAGTGTCTGAACAAAGAAAAATAAAGCGTGTGCTCCATAGGAGGCTGCCTCTCATTTTTATCGCTGCATTTAGACTAGTACCATTTCTTAAAGGACTGAATTAGGGAATGAAAGAGCAGAGATTTCTTTAGTACTCTCATTCACTCTCACGCCGGTGCTTGTCAAACTAGGTGCCCCTGTCCAGTCCACTGGTCAATACATGTTTACTGCTTGCTATCCTCTCAATTATGGAACCCCGAGGGCATGGTGGGTTATGCCCTGGGCTGCCACCCACAAGGTCTGTGGTGGGAAAGCACCAGCAGGGGAGGATGAGGCTTTCTACTCCCATCAACGATTTACTCTCCCCTGTTCCAAAGGGTTGCTGTGAGTTGGAATTGGCTCCATGGCAGCGCGTTTGTTTGGTTTTGCTTTATGTTCAGCACCGGACTCTGTGTCTTTGTTTACCCTCCCTCTTCTCTTCACCTCTGAAACCTCAAGGAAGGTGTACTAGACGCAAGTCATCTATAATCAAACTGTTAGTGTTGATAAATTACAATGTTTTTTTCCTTCTCAGATTTTCCTTTTTTCATGACTTCCTGTGCCCTTCTTTAGCAAGTTCCACGTATTCTTCATGTTTAGTTTCCTAGTGCCT
>NW_022103909.1:14073578-14074843 GCF_000313985.2 Echinops telfairi | reverse complement strand
TTTGAGTTGCCCATTACATACTTTGCAGTCTCAGGTTTTGAGCACAAAACGAATAATGGACTATCAGCAGGAATGCAAGAAATTGATTATCAGTCACTCTGGTGGTTACTTTAAGATCTTTGCCACCAACTGAACTATTCAAAGCAAGTGCCTTGGGCAGCTTCGCTTTGACTTCCTTCCTGTGCTGTTTCTTGGAAAGTTAGTCTGCAGCACTTTCGCCTAGAAAACACTGTTCCTATCAAGACAGATCTTGAAGGATTTCTGCACTCCAGAATAAGCATCTCAGCCTCTTCCCCACACGAAAATTTGCCATATTACATTTAAGGGGGAAATGGAAACTTGAAGCAAACAAAACACACCCTCTTATCTCTCCCTTCCCCTCTCCCCCTCTTTTCCTCCTTTCCCTTCCATGTAAGTATGCATATTTTTTTCTATTTTGTTCCATCCTTCATCGAAGTTCATTCTGCTCTGTTGAGGCCCTGCCCCTGATGTATTTTCGTCTGTCAAATCTTCCACAGCAGATGGTCCCTTCAGGGAAGCTCAGAAAAGTGCTTGGGTGTCTGGTTGTGCCTGGCCCCTCCCTGCCTCCCTCTTGGGGCCTTGGATGACTAGTCATCCGACCCTCATCCTTCCTCCTGGGGCTTCTTCATCCAGCAGCGGCAGGTTTGGGTTCCTGGTTCTGCAGAGACAGACCCTTTGCAGTTGGGTTCAGCTGCTACCTTAGTCCTCAGCAAGCCCTAGTCCTGGGAGGTGAGTGATGTCTCTTCTGCCCAATCAGAGAGGCGGGCTTCTCTCGGGTGCCCGCCCCGCTTTCCCTGCGGCCCCAATAGCCGTTCTAGAAGGCTTCTGCTGTCAAGTGGCTCGGGTGGGCTCGGTCTGGGCGAGGAGGGGCGCCGGGCAGAGAGATGCGCTCCCAGGTGTTCGCCGCGGAAGTGGGGAACCTGTAGGTTACGGTCCAGCTGCGCCGCGCCCGCCGAGCAGGAGCTGGGAGCAGGTAGGAGGCAGGACTTGGCTTCTTGGCCGAGGGGATGAAGGATGCGTATTTTCAGCTGCCTCCCCTCCCTGGCCCTTCTCCCGCCCCGCCCTCGTCACCCCCAAGTCCGTGGCCGCTGCAGCTGTCTTGGTGGGGGACGTCGGGAAGGACCGGCGCGGGGAGGGTGCGTGGTGTTGGAAGGGAGGGTGCTCGAGGCTGGAGTCCGGGGCCGCGGGGAAGGTGCGCCCTGGGAGAGGAGCCCGAGCCCAGCCCGGGCCGGCCGGCGTCCGCT
>NW_022103909.1:14070826-14072213 GCF_000313985.2 Echinops telfairi | reverse complement strand
TCTTTACAGGATGCATCACTAAGTGCCTGCTAGAACCTTTGAGGGGAGTTTTGATCCCCACCCTCACTCCCTTACACGGTATGGCAGGGGACCTGATGTTTGAATGTGTACTGGTGTTTTTGTGTCATGTCTAGTTGCACAATATGGCATTCCTTATAGAGATCCATGCGCACCGTGGCTTAGAGTCCACGCGGAGAGAGTAACCCTCGTGGCAGAGCAGGACCACCCCGCGGAGTGTTTTTTACCTTTTACAGAAGCAGTTAGCGACTAACTAGCTGTGTTTCTTCTGATGACAATTTTTCACTCATGAGACTGCTACGATTCAGAAGACACACCTGCTTTGCTTGTCTCTCGAAAATCCATTATTTTAACTCCAAAATTGTGACAATCATAAAGTCAGCAGTTCGAAACCCCCAGCTGCTCCGAGGTGGAAAGACTAGGCTTTCTACTCCATCAAGATTTACAGTCTCAGAAACACAACTGTACTTCGGCTCTTCCGTACAGGTTGCTATGTGTCAGATTAGACTCCTTGTAGGGAGTTTTTTGTTTGTTTTAAAGATTGGAACAACCTAGCAATGTAACATGTGCATTTATATTGTATGCCAGGTTTCCCTTAAATAGAATACTTTACAGCTTTCCACTATTTTTCGTCCTGGTAGATATGAATACCACTAAGAATATGGGCCACTTGTATTCAGCTTTGCTTTTACATAAAGTTGTGGTAGGGCAGTGGTTATGCCCGCAGCCACTACATGAAAAGATGGCTGTTCCAACCCTCCAGCTGTTCTGTAGGAGATGTCTTCCTCAGTTTCCCTAATGACTCACAGCCATGAAAACCCTTTGGGCAGTTCTACTCTGCCCTATCTTCTGGCTATCAATTGGAATCAACTCCATAGCAGTGGGTTTGGGGTTAGTCTTACATATATATATATGATTCCATTCTGAATTCTTAGGGTACAGTCCAAACTTGGCTCATCTTTCTGGAAATCAGTGATTTAATTTACCAGGCAAACCAATACAGGCTGAGGGAGCTGGCTTTTCATTTTGATGCTGCAGTTTCCTGATTATGTGATTTGAGTCAATTTATTTAAGTTTTTGGAGTCTCAAGTTTTTTCATTAAATAAAAGAAAAGAAAGAAAGCAATAACACTCACCTTCCAGTCTTGTGAAGATTTAATACCGTTTCCCCGAAAGTAAGACATCCCCCGAAAATAAGACCTACTTACAGCTTTGCCTCTCGTTGAAATATAAGGCACCCCCCTAAAATAGGACCTCCCCGAAAATAAGTCACCCGAAGATACCATAACTCTGGACTCTGGACTGTAGTGGCTGATGCCGCAGCTCAGCTCACTGTTGGCCACAGCGCAGCCGGAGCAGACAGGAAGTGC
>NW_022103909.1:14064739-14069720 GCF_000313985.2 Echinops telfairi | reverse complement strand
AGTTTATAAATGCAGGGGTTAATTTCAACCACGACCTGTTTAAATATGTCTCTGTTATAAGAGGAGTGTTGCAGTACTACTATGAGTGAGGTTCAATGAACTTGTAAAAGAATTCCAATTAGATTTTTACCAAAACCTTTCGAAGCTCCCTCCTTCATCTATTTGGCGGAGGCTCATTTGGGCTGCCTTATATTTAGAAAATAATTAGGCCATGCAAGACAGTAGCTTCTGTGGAGATCTCCTGGGCCAGTAAAATTCAAGGCAGACTAGTTAGCTCAGAAGGATATGGTTTTTGGCATTCTGAAGGGTCACCTTCATAGATTTTCTGAAAGGCTTATTGCAGTTTTAATAAAATAGAAAACAGCATTAATGAGAAAAGAGTCAGGAAAACTGTGCCAAAACATGTTTTCCCATCATGAAAATGCACCTGTTGATTCTTCCAAGGTAGCAAGGGCTGCCCAAGAGAACCTCGTTAGGAAACCTTATCTCATCCACCCTATAACCTTGATCTTGCCCCTTCACACTTCTTTTTGTTGTCAAAACTCACAGAACATTTAGAAAGAACATGATTCAAGTCCCTAGAAGATGCCCAAACTGCCATTTTGAAGTACTGCAAATTGAAGAATTCTAATGGGAAAGGTTAGGGGGATGAAATTGCTCTCTTCAAAAGTATATAGCTAAGATGGAGGATACATCAAGAATCATTAACTTCCAATTTTAATGCTTTTGTTTAATAAAAGTTTCTATGAATTTGTAGCAATATTTTTCTACTCAATCATGTACAATGTTGTCAGTGATAGGATGCTAGTCATACACCTACAAGGTGGATCAGTTAAGAGAGTTATTATTCAAATGTGTACATTAAACACTCATGCAAAAAAAAATTTTAATTGAAGATTTTTACTAACCTCTGCAGTATGAAGTTTATCAAACATGCAATCAAGATACATTGATAAGTACTGGTAATTAGAATTTAAAAGTTGCAAACAAAGAAGGCTCAGAAACTTAAAAGTATGGCCTTGATTATAGAAATAATTCTGGAGACCACATGGTAGACTTTGAAAGACCAGCAACTTATTCATTGCGAATACCTCTTATCCACAACTTAACTGATGTCTAAGCATGTGGACCTGGCCAGATGTTATACACAAGCTTCATATCAATGTCATCTATGGAAAAAGATGATAGAAAAACTCAATGTCATTCGTCAGAACAAAGCCAAGGACCTTCTGTGCAATAGGCCATCAATTGCTCGTGTGCAAGTTCAAATTGAAGCTGAAGAAAAGAAAAACAAGTCTACAAGAGGCAAAATACAACTTTGAGGACATCCTCCCACAATTTAGAGACCATCTTGAAGAAAAGAAAAACAAGTCTACAAGAGGCAAAATACAACTTTGAGTACATCCTACCACAATTTAGAGACCATCTTGAAGAAAAGAAAAACAAGTCTACAAGAGGCAAAATACAACTTTGAGTACATCCCACCACAATTGAGAGACCATCTCAGGACTGGATTTGATGTATTGAACACTAATGATTAAAAATTAGGTGAGTTATAGGATGACATCAAGGGCACCATACATGAATAAAGCAAACTTTTCTTTAAAATATGGGAAAGAAAGAAAAGATCAAAATGAATATCAGAATACATGCTGACACTTGTTGAATGCAGAGGAACTAAAGACATGATCAAGTCAAAGAGCTAAGCAGAAGATTTCCAAGGGCGGCTTCAGAAGACAAAGTAAAGAACTATAATGAAATGTGCCAGGAGTTGGAGGTCAAACTCTAATGAAACATGACAGGAGTTGGAGGAGGTCGAAAGCCAAAAGGAGAGATTATGTTTGGCATTTTCTGGATCAAAAAGAACTGAAGAAAAAGTTCAAGCCCGGAATCAAAATACTGAAGGAGTCTATAGGCAACATAGGAAGTGATGCAGGAACCATCAAAATGAGAATGGAGGAAACACACACTCAAAATACTCCAAACAATTGCTCAGCGTTCAATCATTTCAGAAGATATCGGGTGAACTGATGGTGTTCAAGGAAGAAGTTCAAGCACTGAAAGCATTTGCCAAAAATAAGACTTCCGGAATTGATGGGACTGAGATGTTTCAACAAATGGATGCAGTGCTGGAAGCACTCACTTAACCTTTGTCAAGAAATTCGGAAGACAGATATCTAGCTCTTCAACTGGAAGAGATTCATATTTGTGCCTATTTCAAAGAAAGTTCATCCAATGTTGTTTGGTGCTGTTCGGTTGGCTCAGACCCATAGTGACTGTGTGCACAACAGAACAAAACACTGCACACTCCCGTGCCGTCCTCACAATAATTCCTATGTCCTGACACACACCGTTCCTGATTTTAAATCATGTGGTATTCCCTTGTTCTGTTTGCACAACTGTCTCTTGATCCATGTACATGTTCGAAATGAGCACAGCGAAGTGTTCTGGGATACCCATTCTTCTGAAGGCTACCCATAGTCTGTTATGATTCACGCAGTGGAATGTCTTTGTGTAGTCAATGAAACACAAGTAAGCATCTTTCTGATATTCTCTGCTTTAAGCCAAAAATCCATCTGATAGCAGCAATGGTATCCCTTGTTCCACATCCTCTTCTGGATCTGGCCTGAACTTCTGGCAGTTCCTTGTCAATGTGCTGCTGGAAACATTGTTGGATGATCTTAAGCAAAATTTCACTTGTGTGTGATATCAATGATATAGTTTGAGCATTCTGTTGGGTCACCTTTCTTTGAAATGGGAGCAGATGTTAATCTCTTGCAGTCAATTGGCTAAGTAGGTGTCTCCCTAATGTGTTGGTATAGAATGCTTCCAGTGCTTCTTCAGCATGCTGAAACATTTCAGTGCGTATTCCATCAGTTGCTGGAGTCCTGTTTTCGCCTAATGCGTTCACTGCAGTTTGAACTTCTTTCAGCACCATTGGTTCTTGCTCATATGCTGCCTCCTGAAATGGTGGACAGTCAACTACTGTAGTTTTTTCTGGTACAGGGACTCTGTATTCTTTCTATAGTCTCTTGATGCTTCCTGCATTATTCAATATTTCACCCATGGAATCTTCCAAAACTTTACCTTGAGGCTTGAATTATTTCTTGAGTTCTTCCAGTTGCAGACATGCTAAACATGTTCTTCCCTTTTGGTTTCTAATTCTAGGTCTTTGCACATTTTGTTATACTCTTTGGCTTAGTCTTCTCAAACTACCCTTTGAAATCTTCTGTTCAGCTCCTTGGTTTAACCCTTTTCCCCATTTGTTTTAGCTACTCTGTGATAAGGAGCAAGTTTCACAATCTTTTCTGACATCCACTTGCATCTTTTCTTTCTTTTCCGTCTTCTAAATGACCTTTTGCATACTTTTTGAGTGATGGTCTTGATGTCCTCCCACAGCTCATCAGGTCTGCTGACATTAGTGTCCCATGAGTCAAATCTGTTCTTGAAATTCAAGTGGGATAGACTCCAGGTTGCATTTTGACTCCTGTGGACTTGTTTTAATTTTCTCCAACTGTATCCTGAACTCACATATGAGCAGTTGTTGTTCTGTTCTACAAACAGCCTCTGGTCTGGATGTACCTGCTGATACAGTGCTTTTCCATCCCACAGATGTAGTCAGTTTGATTTCTGTGTATCACATCTGGGGAAGTCCATTAGTATAGTTACCTTTGGTGTTGTTTGAAAATATATTTGTGATGAACAAGTAATTGGTTTTGTAAAGTTCTACCATGTGATCTCCAGCTTCATTTCTGTCACCAAGTCCACATTTTCCTACTACTGTTCCTTCTTCTCGGTTTCCAACGTTTGCCTTCGCATATTTGATCAATTTCCATCTGAAGTCTTTGATAGAACTCTTCGGTTTCTTCACCACTAGCCTTTGTGCACAGATTTGAATAATAGTTTTATTTATTGGATTTCCTTGAAGATGGAGAGATATAATCCAATCACAGTTAACATTGGACTTCATGATGGATTTAGCAAGATCCTTTCTGACAATGAATGCCACGGTATTCATCTTAATGGTGTTATTCCCAGCATGGTAAATCATATGATTTTCTGATTCAAAATAACCCAAATACCAGTGCCTTTCAGCTCATAATACCGAGGATATCCATCTTCATGGGTTCCATTTCATTTTTGACCACTTCCAATTTTCCTGAGTTTAGACTTTGCACATTCAAAGTTATGGACACTAGTAGATTTCTGCAGCTGTTCCTCGCTACCTTGAATCATGCCCCATCAGCAAATGGGGCTTTATCCAACTCATGTCACAATGGCCCACTCCCCTCCAAGAAATTTTCTCCTATTCAGTCACGTTTTGAGTGCCCCCAGATCTGAGGGGCCCATTTTTAGGCAGTCCTTGGACAATGTTCTGCTTCCGTTGTGTAGGCGCTCAGTGTTTGACAGTGCTATGAAGCTGTGCATAAGGTTTTCAGGGACGTCTTCCTCTGAAGTAAGGGGGTGAGTCTGTTATTGCTGGTTCTCAGTCTGTTAGCGCTACTGAAACCTGTTCACTTTGGGTGACTGATGACATTTGAAATTCCAGTGACGTGGCTTCCAGCATCACAGCAACACACATGGGACCACCTTACAACCAACTAACAGGTGGTGGTCAAATCATAAAATTCTATTTTAATTAATGAACCCTCATATCTCTCCTTGGCTTTTCTCTACCTCCAAGTGTTCACTATTTATTCAGCCACTAAATCCGTCCTTGTTCTTTTCCACTGTGGTTTGTGTCTTAATCTGTTTATCCAAGTACCAGCTTCATCGAGCATAATTTATTAAATATTCCAGTGAACAAATAACACTGGTTTAATCTAAAAAGGAAAAAAAAGGACCCAAATGGTCTGAGGCACTGACTCATTGTGGCTGTAGGAACGAACAGCTGTGTAAAACCTTCATTTAATGTGTACTTGTTTAATTTTACATTCCACATAGCATTGTGTGTGTGTGTGTGTGTGTGTGTGTGTGTGTG
>NW_022103909.1:14061329-14064639 GCF_000313985.2 Echinops telfairi | reverse complement strand
GAGAGAGAGAGAGAGAGAGAGAGAGAGAAGGAAAGAGTATCATTAGAGGAAAATTGGAAAGTTACACCAGGTGAGAGTTCTCTTCTCACTCTTCCAATTTGACTTATCTAAATGTTATTTGCTGTGTAGTTGATTTTGGCCTTCTTGCAACACATGTGACCGTGTAAAACTACCTGGAGGGCATTTCTAAGCTATCATCTTTATGGGAACAAGGAGGGCTAGGTCTTTCTCCCATTGAACTACTGTGTGGGTTCAAACTTTCAGTCTTCCAGTTTGCAGCCAAACAGAGCCAAACCAGCTTGCAGAAACAAGGCTCCTTTCTATCAATATACATTAAAAAAGAAGAAGAAGAAGAAGAAATGCAAAACAAAGTCACTGCCATTGAGTCCATTCCAACTCATAGTGACTCTATAGGCTAGAGCAGAACTGCCCCGGTGGGTTTCCCAGAATGTAACTCTTACTGCGCGTAGAAAGCTTCATCTTTCTCCCACTGAGCAGCTGGTAGTTTTGAATGATGGACCCTGTGGTGGTTCGTAATCCAATGCCGCCAGGCTCCTGCATAAGTATACACAGCTATTTCGGAGTTGCAGATTTGAAATTTTATATTGCCTCTTAATCTTTGTACCCAGCTCCCTCCCTCCCTTAACATCATACCTTGTCCATTCATCCCTGTGTTTAATAATTTTCTTAATCATTTGTTTATGATTGTCTATGGAGAGAGCTCTTAGATGATTCCAGAGTTTTATAGTTATGGCAATTAATATAAAAATAACTGATTTCTGACTTTCTGCTCATTTTCTTAAATAATATCCTAAGAGTTTAGATGTCAAAATAAATATTTCTAAACCCCTAACACCTCTGCACTCCCAAAAGAAAGTGTATATACAAATTTGAATACTACCAGCATATATCAGGTTGGCAATACTCTCATTATCACTTGTCACTGGGTTGGTAAACATTATTACAATTTTGATAGCATAAATTGTTTATCTATTTTTTCCTCTTTTTACATTTTTTGGATCCATTTTGGAAATGATTTTTACTTTATTGACTATTTGTTTTTCTAGACTGAGTTTCCATTGAAATGTTGTCTATCAGCAAGTTCATATTTTTTTATTTATAGAAAGACATCATTTGTGCCCAATGAAATGTCTTTTGTCTTCTTTTTACATTTTTATATTTGGCAGACAGAAATTTATAATTAACATTGGTCTAACCTTTCATCTATTTGTTGCAATGTCTGCCATTACTTTTATGCTCAGAAAACTTCCTGGCACCTGACAAAGAATTGAATATAAAACATGAGTGCTATTGCTGGACTCTGTTTCTTCTTTGAAGTGGGATTTGGCTTAAGCATATCATGTGTATATCCCAGTGTGAAATGGATCCCGGAGACACATAAAGTATGCTCTACGTCTATTAAGATCCAATTATTATTTATGTGACTCTCTCATGAAGTGACTAGTAATTTAATTCTTTCTGAGTTGCTATCATCCGTTTCAGAAGTGCCAGGGGATAAAATATACTATGGAAGATATTAATGACCAGTTTACTCAGCCGGAGCAGGGCACATTGTTTGAACAATTATCTGAATGACTCAGGCACTAAATCTGCTTTTGCTTGGATTATCCAGATGGTCCTTAATTCACTGGATAATTGCTCACCCCTGTACTTGGTTCTGATGAGGTAGACCTGAGGGCGTCATCGCTCCCCCCCCCCCACTGGTTTGCGAAGAGTCGTTAAATGCTTAGAGTCGGTCCCATTGGTTTCTTCTATGAGACACAGGGTTGCTTGGTTCTTAACAGCACAGGCTTTGAAGCTATGGAGACCTTTGAATGAAACCCAGCCTGGTCAGTTACTACCTAGGTGATTTTGAACAAATTATTTATTCTTTCTAAAACTTTGCTTCCTCTGTAGGAAATGAGAATTAAACAATCTGATCCTTGTCTTGCAGCCTTGTTCCTCTAGAGCCCATTTTCAAACTACAATTAGTTATGCTTCTAAAATCAATTTTATGACCTGCCTTTACTGTTGTAAATCCTTTAATGGAGCACTCCTCACTTTTTAAAACAAGAAAACCAAACTCCTTTAGATGACCATTAATGTCCTTTATTATATTGTCCCTAAAAACAATAACTTTTTCCAGTGCTTTAAGTGAAAATTGAACTGAGCAGATGGATCTTCCTTTCAACAGGTCATACACCTTTTGTTTGGTGACATTAATTACCACCCCCTAATGTAGCAACATTCTTCCCACGTCCTTTCTCTGTTCACTGTGTGTGCGCGTTCTTTCCTCTCCGTCCCTGCTCCCCGAGCTTTACCCCGGGCAAATGCTGTCCTTTGGATCTCCCCTGGTTGCTTGTTCTAAGGAGTGCATACCCCCCTGCTGTCGTCTTTCACCCTGCTGTGGGCTGACAGTCCAGCTCTGGAGAAGAGTGCAGTTCTAGGGCTGAAGAGGGACTAAAGTCTCAAGGGTCCCATCAAGGTCCTTCAGACCAGTAAGCACCGTCTTTTGATGATTTTGTGTTGTGTTCTACATTGTCCTCCCACTCTAGTTAAGACCCTCTATCGTGATCCCTTTCGGTCCAGTCAGCAGTGGTAAGTGGGCTCCATCTAGTTCTGGTGTCCGGATCCTGGAACCTGAGGTCCGAGTGGTGCCCTAATCTTTCAGACTAATTGTTTCCATGAGCCCTTGATTTCCTTCCCTTTGCTTCGCACAAGGAGACCAACAGCTGCATCTCAGGTGGCCACTAACCAGCTTTTCACACTCATTATTACTCACTGAAGTAGGATGGAGAACAAAATCTTTATAGACTATATAACATGAGTCACCTGGATGTCTCCATGAAGTCCTCCCGACTCAGTGACCTATTTCCTCAAAAGAGTTGGTGATGGCTAAGAAGTTTACATCCCTCTGCTCCCATCTATTACATACATGGATATACCTACAGTTCATACAAATATGCATGCATCAGTGTATCTGCTAAACCTATATATGGTTGTGAGTTTAGTCTCTTTCATCTACTTATACCTGTTCATTTTACTTGTCTGCCTATATATCTACTTATACATGATGATGGTTGTTATTATTTATAGTGCAAAATTGTGTATGTACTAGTATTAACTCTGTTGTCTATGTCTCTTGCAAACGTTTGCCCGTCTTCCTTTTCTTTGGTGATATTTTAATGATCACTCTCTTATTGCACATTTCTTTTCCCTTAACTCAAATCGAGATGTATCCATAGGGTTGGTGTGCGTTTGAATTGGCTAGATGGCCGTGAGTTTTATTATCTAGTTAGGGAGCCCTACT
>NW_022103909.1:14056188-14057761 GCF_000313985.2 Echinops telfairi | reverse complement strand
CCCCATGTCTTACACTGACTGCTGTTTCTCTTCACCCACTTTTCTGTTCTCCATCCCTCTAGGAAGGGGTTATATGTAGATCATTGTGCTAGGTTCCCCCTTTCTCCCCACACTTTCCCCTTGTCCTCCTGGTGTCTCTATTCTCATTATTGGTCTTGAGGGGTCTGTCTGTCCTGGAGTCCCTGTGTTTCCAGCTCTTATCTGTAGCAGTGTTCATGCTCTGGTCTAGTCAGATTTGTAAGGTAGAATTGAGCGCATGATAATGGGGAGGGGGTGAGAAGAGGAAGGACTAAAGAACTAGAGGAGAGTTGTATGTTTCATCGGTGCTATACCGCACCCTGAATGGCTCATCTCTTCCTGTGACCCTTTTGTAAGGGGATGTCCACTTGTCTATAGATAGGCTTTGGGCCTCCACTCCTTATCTCCCCCCCGCCCCCACCCACAATTCACATTGATATGATTATTTGTTCTGGGTCTTTGTTGCCTGATACCTGCTCCCATTGACACCTTGTGATCACACAAGCTGGTGTGCTTCTTCCATGTGGGCTTTGTTGCTTCTCAGCTAGATGGCTGCTTGCTTATCTTCAAGCCTTTCAGACCCCAGACACTATATCTTTTGATAGCTGGGCACCATCAGCTTTCTTCACCACATTTACTTATGTATCCATTTTGTCTTCAGCAATTGTGTTGGGAAGGTGAGCATCAAAGAATGCTGGATTATTAGAACAGTGTTCTTGCTTTGATGGAGCATTTGAGTCGAGGCCAGATGTCCATCTGCTACCTTAATACTTAACATATAAATATAAGTCATAAATCTATTTCCCTATCATTATATATAAAGATATTTACGTATGTACATGCCTGCATTTAGACCTCTATAAATGTCCTGTGCCTCCTAGTTCTTTCCTGTATTCCCTTTTAATTTCCTTTTGTCCCACTATCATGTTTCACCTTCATTCCGATTTCAGTAATTCCTCTCGGCTACATTGCCCTTGATCAAGCCCCACCTCTTTCCTGTTAGGAACACTGGTTCAGTATTTCCTAATTCAGTGCTCATAGTGACTTTAAAACATACAATGGTTGTGAATAATAAGAACCTACTGTATAGACTTTTAAAACTCTCTTACATTTAAAAAAAGCATTGTTTAGTAAATGTGGACTCCTGCTATTTTAGTTTTTTAGTACTGTCATACCAAATATACCACAAGGGTGTGGCTTTAGTGAGCAGAACCTTGTTCTCTCACAGGGTAGGCAGCAAGAAGTCTGAATCTGGGTGACCCCTTTAGGGGAAGGATTTCTTTCTCTCTTTGCTGGCTCTGGGGGAAGAGTCTCCTTTCAGCATCTGTAGGGTTGGCATCCCCTGGCGCGCTCCGTGCGTCTTGATATGGATCTCATCCTGTGTCTAGGAAGTTCATAGCGCAAGCATCCTGGGCCCAAAGACACACTCCACTCCTTTCGCAATGATAGTAGGGCCCTCTTTCTCTCCTTGCTTTTCATTCCTCTTATTTCTTATTGTAGAGGATAATTGCATCATTATATAACTGCCGGCCCATTGAAAGTTAACATGTTTCTC
>NW_022103909.1:14053166-14055537 GCF_000313985.2 Echinops telfairi | reverse complement strand
CTTATATATCTCAACCGTACAATTGTGCATTACTGAACCCAGAAGTAGTATTACTGAACCAGTGAGTTCTAGCAGCGGGTGGGGGCTGGTTCCCTCACCCTCCCTCAGCATCACCTTATTTATTTTATTTAATATTACAACACATATGGAAACAAATTTTAAAAAAACCTCACTTCTGGTTGACTCTATTCTGACTCATCACAACTGTACAGACCAGAGCTGACTGTGAGGGTTTTCAAGGCTGTAAATCTCGATGGAAGAGAACACCTCATCTTTACACTATGCACAAGTTCTGCCACTGGTTTTCATTTTTTTCCCCTCACTTAATATGTCTTGGCCAGCTTTTAATTTTTACTCATTGTAGTGTTAATACATTTTATTTGTAATTTGAATAGTACCCCATTGTCTGAAGCATAATGTATTGATGTCCCATTATTGTTTCTAAAGCTTTTAAATAACAAATGAGACCATTAACATGACTTTTAAAGGCACTATTGAACATTTTTATATTACTTCTCTAAGATATATTTACAGAGTAGAACACAAAAAAAGGCACATCGTTTATAGATTCTAGATATTTCCATTTTGCCCCTCAAAAAAGCTGTAGGATTTGTAGTGCTAGCAACATGTATACAAATGTTTACTTTTGCATATCCTCACCCGTTCTGAGTATTATCAATCTTTTGAATACATTTAGAGGATTTCGTGTTTCCAAATGACACCGAGGAGCTAATTAATAAATGAAACACAATTGTGCTCTTAATGATATTATGAAGTATAAAATTCAGTTATTTCCCTAGAGGTTATGTTTTTAAATTTTACATATAAAAATCGTTTTTAATTATTAAAATAGTTGTAAGGCATTTAAGTTTAAATGGCTCCTAAATTCATTTTATAAAGTTCAAATGTTGAACTTCTTGTGTCTCATAGCTTGCTATTCTAATACCATGTTTGTTCAATATAATATGCATCTATGGTTTGTCACACAGGGTAGTTATAATATTAGATGTTCAACTGATGTTAATTTATCTTAACCTACCAGATATGTGATCTGGGACCTTACTCTGTCTTAGTCTGAGGGACCTCATTGGTAGAATGGGAGAAATAGATGTGAACGTCAGTTGGTTGTTGCCCTGTCAGCTGAGTCATTTCCAGGTTTGATGATGTGGTTTGGCTACTGATAGAGGCAGATGTTCCCTCTTTCTCATTTGACCATTTGTGGTCCTTCCAAATATGCGTGTTCTTCAATTAGAACAGTTTTCAGACATGAAAAGGACTTGCTTTCCCCCAAATAATCTATAGAGTTATCCATTCTGCTAGAATTTAAATGAAGTAAGTGAATTAAAATATTTATTTTTTCATCATTTATTATCCATTGTGTTTGGAAACAAAGACGTGAGAGAAAGAAGGAAGAGGAAGAGGTAAAGAAGGCTTTGTGTTGGGGCCTAGAAACATCGCAATGAACAAGCCTGACTTGTTTCCTCACACACTTCAAGAGAATTCTAAGCTACTGAGGGAAGTAGATGACTAAAATGGCAAACCAAAATGTGTGATGGAATGTTCGATGCCATGCACATGCAAAGACCCGGAGGCCACGGAGAAAAATTCATTGAAAGAAAACCAGCATGTGGTAGAGTGTAAACTGTGATGAGCCACGAAATGTGGCTGATGCAGTGTGACTGACAGATCATGAGAAGACTTAAAATGTGAAAATGTATAGCTTATTCTTGTAGCCTTGGTTTGAAGCAAGGATTTTTAATCAGCTTTCTCAGTAATTTTCTTTTGAGTATTTAATGAAGTAAAACAACATACTGAGTAAGAAAGGGTTTACCGTGTCATAAGTGCTATTGTTATTTTGTTCATGCTGTCTGCTGTTGTTATCGTTTGTTGGTTTTAACTTCCTTTGTTGTCTTAGTTGGTGTTTCCTGGTTTTTGCACTTTTTAGTGTATCTGCATGTCTATCTAGATAATATAGGTGGGATAAATAATTCAGAGATGAAAAGAATGGGACCAGTAGTTCTGGGGGATACAGGAGAAGGGGAGGTGGGAGAAATGAAGTGGGGGAACCAACGTACGGACAAAGGAACAAGTGAACTAAAACCAATGGAAGGAAGGTCGTAGGATACCTGGTGAGGCTCAATCAAGGACAATGTAGCAGCAAGGAATTACTAAGCTCAAATGAAGGCTGAACATGATGGTGGGACAAGAGGGAAGTAAAAAGGAAATAGAGGAAAGAACCAGGAAGCAAAGAAAATTTATAGAGGCCTAAATATAGGCATGTACATATATAAATATATTTATAATGAGAGGGGAATAGAACTATGTATTCATATCTACATGTTAAGAATTAAGGTTGCAGATGGACATTGGG
>NW_022103909.1:14050260-14051840 GCF_000313985.2 Echinops telfairi | reverse complement strand
CCCCCATCCAGAGCGAAGAACAATAGAAACCAGAGGGGAACGGAGACAGCGTTAGGAATGAAATTTGAAAATAATTAACAATGAACAATCTAGAGGGTTGGGATGGTGGTGTAGGGAGGGTAAAAAGAGGAGCTGATCCCAAGGGCTCAATGGAAAGTCAAAGTCTAGAAAAGAATAATGGAATTTATGTATGAATATATCGGATACAATTGATGAATGGATTGTAACAAGAGTTGTAAGAGCCCCCAATAAAATGATTTTTTTAAAAAGGACCAGCCCCCCCTAAAACATATTAAAAAAACAAAAATGAAAAAACAAAGAAAAGTTTTAAGAAATCAACTTAAATTTAAATACAGAATAGCATTTTCTTCTGATTATTGATAAGAACTCCTTTTGTCAGGAAAGTGTCAGGCCCCAAATCTCCAAATTGTCTCCTTGAATCAGTTTTATGATTATTTCATTATTGATATCAGTCTGCTGGTAGGTATGTTATGAAAACTCCCTTTGAGTAATTCAGAAAGCTAAGTAAATAACTGTACCGAATCATATAATTTGGTTTTAATTTTTTTCACAGTTTTTTGAAAAAAATATTTTCACAGTTTTCTGCCAAAATAAACTTTAAAAAATTTCCACCGTTCACAGATGTTCTGCTTTGGATTTCATCCTTAGCCCCTGTTGAGAACACAACAATGTTTGTTTTTATAAACACATATGGTTTCCTGTTTGCATATGATCCTATCTGCTATAGGGACATCTAAAATAGTCATGCACAACATGACTAATCCTCTATAAAAAGATGTCCCATAGTGTTGGAATTTTAGATAAGTGAAAGCAAAGATATTTATAAAATGCTATGCTCTGAAGTTTGGACTCCCTGATATAACCAGATTGAGAATAATTTCCTTATATATGCATGTTTATATATATATATGGATAAATCAAAAAGTATTGCTTCAAAATCATAGAAATCTCTATGAATCACAAATATCCAAAAGGAAACCTATTATTTCACAACATATTCTCCACGTAGGTCTACATACTTTTGAAAACAATGTTTCCATCTCTTTAACCCTTCTCTGAAGAATTCTGGCTCTTGAACTTACACCACTTCAAAATGGCAATTTTAGTATTTTGGAGAGACTCAAACACTGTTCTTTTTACATGTTCTCTGGGTTTGGGAGACAAAAAATGTCTGCAGAGAGAAGATGTGGCTGCAGAGTGCACAGTTCCCCAGGTAGATTGTCATGGCACCGCTCTGGCTACCTCTGAAGAATGTCATGGTCTGAAAAAAAATTCTTTCTTCGCACAATTTTCCTGGACTTTTTCTCACCCATGCAGTTTTCAATTTTCTAACATTTTCTTAGTGATCATCCTGTGTTCTCCAGGAAAAATCTAAAAATTTCCCTAACCATCTGGGCTGAGCTCTCTTCACTGACTCTTACTGACCCATCAGATCCTCTCAGGCAGTCTCTTTTTAGATTAGCCCTTTTTTTTTAATCGTTTTATTAGGGGCTCATACAACTCTTATCACAATCCATACACACATCAATTGTGTAAAGCACATTTATACATTCATTGCC
>NW_022103909.1:14043334-14049270 GCF_000313985.2 Echinops telfairi | reverse complement strand
GTGTGTGTGTGTGTGTGTGTGTGTGTGTGTGTGTGTGTAACTGTTGTACAATGGAAAAATATCCACTGCGACTGACCTGAATGATTTCCTGTTGTTGTCGTGTGCTGTTGAGTTCTTCCCAAGCATAGCAATCCTAGAGGACACAGAGGAATCGCCCAGATGCCGTGATTGTCATGGAAGCAGACTGCCACACCTTTTGTCATGGAGGGGCTGGTGGGTTCTAACCACTGACCCCCAGTTAGCATTTGAACACTTAACAATTGATCCATAGAGGTACCTTAATAATGTTATTAGTCTTCCTGAAATGTGCTCCTGAAATTTAGAATTTCGTTAATAAGGGACTTTAGGCTGTGTTCTGGACAGAAGCAATATCTATTTTACAGTATATTTGACTCTCTCAAGTGACAGAAAGTTTTGCCTGTGTTTCATATATCTGACTGCATCTCCTTGGGTGAAATTCTTCATAGATTGATTTCTTCCAGGTGGATTAGCACCTCCCTCATTTGTATTCCCAATATACCTGTTACAGATGTTGGCCAAAGCCCTTATAGCACTTCATTATCTATGTTTGTCATCTTATAAGCCACTTGGACTTAGAAGACAGGTCATAATTGAGGGGAAAAAGATTTCAGTGCCCATTATTAATGAAAAGATGCACTATTTTAGAAATTTTTTTACAATTATATTCTGAAAATGTCATATGCTAAAAATGCCAGAGGGAGACCATCAACTTATCAGCAGATGCTCAGACTACTTTCTTAGTATTGGTAAATATAATGTTAGCAATACCCTTGATGGACTATAGGGCATAATTCTCAGACTTACAGTTCACAAGACTTACCTGGGAAGGGTTGCTATAAATAAACAACCTGGCACTACCCCTACAGATGCTAGTTCAGCAGCTCTGACCTCCTCAAATCTGTATTTCTAACAGCCTTTCTGGTGGCCCTCCAGCACATTCAAGAAGCAAAGTTTTAGAATGTTTACTACAACACTCAAAACTCACTTCTAGGGAGGTGATTCTGACTCATAGCAACACTGTAAGATAGACTAGACCTGCGCCTCTGGATTTGCATGATATACAGGAAAATCTGTACAGCATTGGAAATCTTCATCTTTCTCCAGTGGAGGGACTAATGATTTCAAACCACCAACCTTGTTAGCCACCCAGTGTATATCCCACTATGCTACCTGAACTCCTACTCCACCACTCAAACCCCAACCAAACGCACTGCCACTGAGTTGATGTGGACTCATTGCAACCCTAGAGCACAGGGCGGAACTGCCCCTGGGAGTTTCTGAGACTAATTCTGCAAGGTGTAGAAAGCCCCATCTTTCACCTGCAGAGCAGGTGGTGGTTTGGAATGACACCACCAGAACTACCACTAAACCCAGCAAAATCACTGCCTTTGAGTCGATTCTGATGCATGGCAATCCGATGGGAGAGGGTAACACTGCCCCTGTGGGTTTCTGGGACTACAACTCTTTACGAGAGTGGAAAGCCTCATCTCTCCCCTGCTAGAGCAACTGGTGGTTTCAAACTGTGAACCTTGAGGTTAGCAGCCAAACACATACCCATTATGCACCGCAACTCACAACTACATATACATGAAGACACAAAAACACACGCATACACACCTATGCCTGCTCAGACGAGATATTACTCTTAAACACCTTGAGAATCCGCACATCTAGGGAATGACTCATTTATATAACTCGGTTCACTTCTTGTTCTCATGTTCCTTTTTCATTTCTATTATCTTGCATGTTTTCTGTCAGAAGACTTTTTTTACAGCACCACTATCCAATGAGGGTATCTCTTTCCTTTCATGTTGAATGATAATTTATTTCCATTTAGAAAATTATCTAGTCCTTTGGTTTTCCATTGTGCTTGGCCATAAATCTTTTTGATGGCAGATCATGAACTACTTTGCTTCCAAAGGAAATGTTTTACAGAGGAGGGGAAAAATGTGAAGGGGAGAAGTCTTTCATTTCTTGGATGCTCTTTTTGGATGGATAGTTCTGAATTGCTGAGAATTTTCATAAGTATGTTATTTAAACTCATTCTCACAGTGACAGGCAAATAATGAATGATTTATTTGCAAATCAAGAGTAAGGAAAGACTGCTTGTTTTAACCCTTATCGAAGTATCACCAGAATTAGTGCATTATTTTATAATACTAACTCCTCCAGTGGGTCTTATTCCTAGACACTCTAATCAAGTGGAAATTGTATTATGTGCTAGAATTTTAAATGTAACTGGAACTTAAATTTTTATTTTAATTATTTTGTATTACTGATAAATTACAGTCTATTACTTATAGCTTTGCTTTTATTTTGAAAATCAAATGGTATCACTCAAATAGTCTTTTAACATTTGTCCATTCGCTCTTGGTTCCTAAAAATATACCGAGAATCTTCTATGAATGATTGCAGGGTCGATGGTGACAAATATGATTTTAGGGACTTCCAGGGATTAAAAACATTTCTTGCGTACCAACTGTGAGAGATTTATATGTTACATAAATAATGTTAGTATTACCCTCAATTTCTAATAGCAATACTACAGAGCTGGGAACTCTACAAAATTCTTGTTCACATGCAGGAAAGAAGACAATCTAATTGGACTCAGCAATTAGTTTATTCTTTAAGATTCCTTGTTGTTATAGAGATGTAAGTGAAGTCCTTCACCTCTCTGGAACCTCTTCTACAAGAGGACAGACAGCAATCCTTATGTTACTACAAGCATTATTGCAAGGTGGAATGTCTCCATTAGATTTGCCATCTCTTTAATATGTTTTTTTTATCTCTGCACCTATCCTTTGTATTTTTCTGAGAAAGAGGGTTCTCTTTCCTGTCTTAGGGATCCCTTCTCTGTTTCTCTCTTCTTATATCTGGAACTTAAGTTTCTACAACACTAAGAGGAATTTGCTTTCATGCTCATATCTTTCCTCGCAAGTAATTACATTCTTTACCATTTAACTTCCTACTTTCTCCCTGCTTTCAAATTTTAGAATTGTGTGTTTGATTTTCCTAGTTTTTCTAGATACCTAAATGTGTTTTTTCTTTTGACAGAATTGTCTATTGCTGTCAAATCCACAGTAACATCCTTTCAGCACTCTAATGCATGTAACAAAAGAGGAAAGCCAACTTCTAAGACATCTGGTCCCCCACTCTTTCAGAGACTTTTTTGCATCCTTGAGGCCTCTTTGAGTCAGAAGCTACTCAACCGCACCTAACAACAAAGTATCAACTGGATCCTTTAACACCTTGAACTTCAGCCTCTCCTTGTCCTATGAGTTGCTGATGTTAGCATTTGAACATTCTAATTCTTTTCAACTTAGAAACAAATAAGAACAAAATATTAAGCATTCAAACACAAACTCTTCTTACACTCTTGTTCCTACTAGCATTTACAGTTTTTTCTTTCAAGGAAAAAATGTCATTACATATTTATTTATGCTTATTTCTACATATCTTTGCCTCTAATTCATTTTGTCTTCACCCTTCTGAAACTCTTTTTTGTTTGTTTGCTTGTGTTATATTTAATCATGGCATTTCAGTAAGACTGCCCTTTATTGATCACCAAGTATTCTCAATTTCTTAATCCAATGGGCTTTTTCAGTTATTTCACTTTACCTTAAAGCAACAATTAGCACTTTTGAATTTTCCTTCTTGGAATGAAGATATGACATTAACATAAAGCCTTGAACCCAATCAGTCCTATATCCCAAAGTAGATAGTCCAGTCAAACTGTGTACCCATGAGCAAGAAAAATAAATACAATTTGCTGAGTTTTTCAACGTTTGGTTTAAAGAGTTATTGGGTGATAGCTGTTTGATTGAACTCAATTCTCTGGAATTGTATGGTATTGTCTCCTGTCTTTTACATTTCAGATACCTTTGTAGTATTCCTTCCTCTACCTTTTAAATATTGGTGTTCCCGAGGCTTGTATCACAAACCCTCTTTCTTCAATTCCACAATTTACCAGTCAGTTAGTCATGCTGTGGTGGTTTTGTGTGTTGCTGTGATGCAAGAAGCTATGTCACTGGTGACAGCAGGGTCGCTCGCAGTGAGCAGCTCTCATCAGAGCTTCCAGACCACACACACAGTACCACGAAGGAACAAACTGTCTCCTTCGGAGGGATCACCCACAGAAAACCTTGTGAAAAGCATCAAAACACCTCAGACACAGAAAACCACATGAGAAGAAGCAGGTCATGGCCAGAGATCGTGCCAAAGACGAGCCTTTCAGGTCAGAAGACACTCAAAATGTGATTGAGGCGAAGCTAACTTCTCAATGAGAAGTACAGTCAACTCAACTCAGTAAAGCATCAATCATAATTCTATGGATGGACTAAAGCCTTTGGGAATAAATCCTTTGGGACCTTCATTTGCTGATGGGCCATGACTCATAATGAGAAAAAATAGTTTCAAACATCTAGTAATAATTGGAATTTGGAATGTGCAAAGTATGAATCAAGGAAAATTAGAAGTTATAATAAAATTAAATACAACACATAATCCATATTCTGGGTATTAGTGAACTGAAATGGACTGGTGTTGGCCATTTTGAATAAGAAAATGATGTTCATTTGCCATGTTGGGAATGATATAATCAAGAGAAAATGGCATTGCAGTCATTGTCAAAGAGGATATTTCAAGATCTACTTTGAAGAATAAAGCTGCCTGTGGTAGATTTATATATACTTGCACTCAAGGAAATTTAATTAATGAAATTATTATTTAAATGTATATACCAATCACTAAAGCTAGTGATAGGAAATTGAAGATTTCTTCTAACATCTTCAGTCTGAAATTGATCAAACAAACATGCAAGCAAGATGCATTGATAATTATTGGTGATTGGAATGCAAAATGTGGAAACAAAGAGGAAGGAGCAGTAGTTGGAAAATATGAACTTGGTGTTATAAACTAAGCTAGGGGTTACATGATAAATTTTTTCAAGGTAAAGACTTCATTATCACTGATACTTGTGTTCAACAACCCAAAAGGCACATGGACTTCTCACAATGGAACACACAAAAATCAAATCAACATCTGTGTGAAGAGATCAAGTGTCAGTAGCTAAAACCAAGCTAGGGACTGACTGGGTAACAGAACACCAACTGCTCCTATGTAAGTTCAAGTTAAACCTGAAGAAAATTAAAGTCTACTAGAGCCAAAATAAGAATGAGTCTATCCCACCTGCATTTTGAGAACATGTCAAGAATAGATCTGACACACCAAACACTGAGGACAGAAGACCTGATGGGCTGTGAAATGACATCTTATATGGAAAAAGCGAAAGGTCATTGAAAAGATAGGAAAGAAAGAGAAGATTCTCGTGGATGTCAGAAGAGACTCTGAAGCTTTCCCTTAATTGTAGAGTAGCTAAGCAAATGGAAGAGTGGAATCAAAGAGCTTTACAGAAAACTTCAAAGGGCAGCTGGAGAATACAAAGTAAAATATTATAATGAAATATGCAAAGATCTAGACTTAGAAAACCAAAAAGGAAATGTGGGCTTAGCATAACTTAAACTGAAAGAACTCAAGACAAAATTCAAGGCTTGAGTTGCAATCTTGAAAGATTGTATAGGCAAAATAGTTAATGATGCAGGAAGCTTGGAAAGAAGATGGAAAAATCTTCATAGAGCACTGTACCAAAAAGAAGTAGTCAACATTCACCATTTCAAGAGGTAGCATAGGAACAAGAAGCAATGGTACTGAAGGAAGAAGTTCAAGCTTCACTGAAAGTACTAGGCAAAAACAAGGCTCCAGGGATTGATGGAATATCAAATGAAATGTTTCACCAAATCGATGAAGTACTGCCTTCTCTATGCCAGGAAATTTGGAAGGCAGCTATTAGGTCAACTGACGGGAAGAGATCCATATTTGTCACTTAGGGTTCAGTATAGCAATAATGAAACCCACAA
>NW_022103909.1:14040886-14042180 GCF_000313985.2 Echinops telfairi | reverse complement strand
CTAACACAGTATTAAAAATGTAGAATAAATTTGCCCAGTGGTTTCCATTTCTTTATGCTAATAATCTCTTGATGACTTGACATATTTTTACAGATTTCTTTTTCTATTTATGTGAAATGACATAACACATGTAAATTGCTTAGCATAGTTTTACACCCAAAGCATTTGACAAAGGAAAGTGGTCATAGAGTAATACTGTAGCTATTATGTCATATTTACGGTTCTATTGCCTATAAAAGGAGCTTTGTTGGCACTGTGGGTTAGGCATAGTCCTGGTAACCAGCAGGATCAATTGATTCAAACCCATCAGCTGTTCCTTTGGTGAAAGAGGAAGCTGTCTGCTCCCGTAAAGATGGACAGTCTCAGAAAGCCTTCATAGGGCGGGCGCCTATGAGTCAGAATTGAGTCCATGGCCGTGGGCTTTGTCTTCACTGTGTTGAAATGAAGGAACACTGCTGTCAAAGGTGTTAAAGCTCTTGGCTGCTAACTTAATGGTGGGAGGTTCAAGCCTACAAGCTGCTCCTCAGGAGAAAGCTGTGGCAATCTGCTTCCCTTAAGATTGACAGCCTGGGAATCCCTGTGAGACAGTTCTGTTCTCTCCCAGACATTCATTATGAGTCAAGATCAACCTAATAGTGATGGGTTTGCTTTTGTTCCTGATTTGTGGGTTTTCTTAAAAATCTTAAAGCTCAGGAGAAAAAAAAACCAGGAAGAATATTGGGGGGGTTGTATATGCACATAATAAAACAAACAAAATGTATATAAAATGTTATACCAAAAGTCCTTGGGTTTTGTTCACCATGATAACTATTAGAAAATGAAGCCATATATTTATACATTTAGTGCTTTAGTTTTATCTATTGTTTAATGGCAGACCATCTGTAACCCCCCCTCAGTATTTCCAAATTTTATCATTCTTGCTCTACTTCTTGCTTCTAAGAGAAGCAAGTTGATGTCAATTGTGTAGTAATTGGAATTCTTGTAATAATTACAATGTCTTTCTCCTTGAATACTTAGTTGGTAAGAGATGAGAATGATTAATTATACTATCAATTTATTGTGAGAATTTGGAATATTATCTTAAAAAACTCAAGGTTGCCCATATATAAACACAAAATATGTAATCTAAAGTCAATATAGAAGAGTTTACATTATCAGGTTTTTTATTGATTATTCAACATAATTCTCCTCTAATTATAAAGGTAATTTGAAAGTTGAATAATGCATCCTCTGTCTAAACCTTTTTCAAAATAGACACATTAAAATTTTTCAGAATTCTGAAAGATTTTCATTT
>NW_022103909.1:14039195-14040786 GCF_000313985.2 Echinops telfairi | reverse complement strand
AAAAAAAGAGCCCATCTCCCAGATTCGTACTAAGGGATGTCTAAAACTAATATGTTGGGTGCTGGTAGCAATTATAAAATTTTAAATGAAGGATTACGTATTTCTGAATTATAATGCCCAATCCCTCCATTCTAGGCTTTTCTAAATTATTATAATATAATGGTTATTAATGAAGCTATGTTTCCCATCTGTTCCTAGAAGGGAAAAGATACAGCAGGGCACCTGCTTGTTAATTCTTTATCATTAGGATGTTCAATTGCGTTTGCTTGTTTCTTCTCAGCAGTGATATTGCTGGACAATGTTGCATACAGTTTGTTTTAGGAAGGACACGATGAATTACAACTTTCCTTCAGCCTTCTATTTATTAAATTGTAAACTGCTTACCTTGTAAGACATCAGGGTTATCAAAAATACTTTGCATTTAGTATGAATACCTTTGGGGTGTATGTAGGCATTCATCAAAAACTGACCCAAAATGCAAGACTTTGTTTCTGGCAGCTCAGGTGAGTGTAACCTCTTCACAGTCTGCAGTTTGCAGCCTTGGGAGGTTGTGCCCTCCTGTCCTTGGGGATGCTGACGGCCTTAGGATGTGCTGAACCAGAATGTGACTTCGATATGAAACTATGTTCTGCATGCTCTCCGTTCCCTTTCAAGTGGACTGCAAGTGATTTGTTTCTTACACAAGAGGTCAATATGGATCCTTTCATAGCAGAACCTCTCCCAGTCCTAGTGGCTATACTGCTGCTAATTGACAATATTCTTTCTGCATGAAAATTGTTTTGTCAGCATTTTGTAAAGAAGTGAAAAATTGTTGCAGGCAGGATCAAAGGAGAATACATAATATCATGGATTAGGAACAGAATTTTATTTGCCCCTCTAGCCTCTAAGCCAATGATTGGCCCAGTGGCTGCAACAATGGCTGTAACCATCGTGAGCAGGGTGCAGGGTTACGGAGTGCTTCCTTCTGGCCTACACTGGCTGGCTGAGTCTGGGCTGATGGCACAGTGCCTAATGACACAAGTCAGGGAGTCTCAAGCAGGCATGTGCATGAGGATCACTGGAAAAACAGACTATGAACCCCCTGTCAAAAAACTCATTGAGCAGATCTGGGCTGGGACCTGATAATTCATATTTTAACAAACGCCCAAGTGCTGCTGGTTCTGAACTACATTTTTCATAGCATTTCCTTAAGAACTAGGGGTCTTTGAGGTAAGAGGGTTAATGTGTTAGCTGCTAACTGAAGTGTCAGTGCTTTGAAACCACTAGTTGCACCATGAGAGAAAGATGTGCCACTCTGCTTTCATAAAGATTTATAGCATTGAAAACCCTACGTGTCAGTGCTACTCTGCCCCAAGATTTGACATCAATTTGATTGCAGTGCGTTTGGTTTTGTGTTGGCCTGTAGTAGCTTGGGTACCAAACATTTTATGCTAGCTGATAAGTCTTCTCTTCAGACGATAATCACCATATCATGAGTATTAACTGATGGAATAGAAGAATAAAGCGACTTCGCTTCCTGTATAGGATGCTGCTACTTTACGTGAATCTTTCTTTTGATTTAAGATTACTAGCATCGTTCTTTCCCCTAACA
>NW_022103909.1:14034675-14037453 GCF_000313985.2 Echinops telfairi | reverse complement strand
TAATTTAGTATCCTTTCTGTCAGATACTATGGCTATTATCATTATGGCACGTGTGGTTTTCCAGCTTTTAAAAACGATATGTTTTCCTGATTTATCCCTGGAATAAAATCATAGCAAACATTCAGCTAGTCAATAAAATTGATTTTAAAATGAAAGAATTTCTGCCTTTAATGGACATATTTACAAGTAAAAATCATCTTCCAATGTGTTTTATTTTTTCCATTTCAGTGAATTCTATTGTGTACTTGAAGGAGTAGATCACTTTCTCTTTTTTTGCAGGGGAGTGGTGGGGAGGGGAGAGGAAGGAGGGGGCAGTAAAGAAGAATGAAGGAGGGAGGGGTCTGGAGGAAGGAAACCAGGAAGAGGGAGGAGAGAAGAAAGCTAGGAAGGGCACGGGAAGGGGAAGGTGTAAAGAGGAATGGAGGAAGGAGGGCAAGGGGGAGCAGTGGGGAGAGAGAGGAGGGAGAAGGGAGAAGGGAGGAGAGAGATCAGGAATACATCATTTTGTGAAGAAAACAGTGTCATAGTTGTAATAAATTTTGGCTTGCATTGATTTAAGTTGAGTTTTAGTATTATTATCACCACTGAATTAAAAAAACCCCACACAATCTGGCATTAAGCATGGTGTGCCTAGTGGATTAGCAGAATCTTCTTTATTATTTCTTGAATTAAATAGGAGCCTCATAAAGTAATTGTGTCCATAAATTCCTGTAAAAACGGGTTTGTCATATTTAGGTCTGTATCAATCATTCTTTAATCAGCTATTAGGCAACCAAGAGAGCAATGGGATTTCTTTGTAAATAGATTGTGTGTTTCATCTTTCAAGGAGAAAGATCCTGAATTCTTCATGGAATAATTCATAAATGCAGCAGATTAACTTTTACTTTTTCTCACTATTTTATCTATCTTTTGGTGTGGAATTAAACCTATTTAAGGTATGTGTCTTTTAGCTTATCTGATGGTATCTCATTTAGGAGTTTTGGTTTGAACTGAGAACACAACAGGCAACTTTAAAGGTACTCCTGAGGGTTTTCAGTGCCTTTTCTGTTAAGGAGCCCAGGTGGCTCAGAGTTGCCTCCAGAGAATCAGCATGTCAATATAGCCTATTAGTCTATTTTTGTCTCCATGGGCAAGAAACAGGACTCTAGAGGTACTGGCTGTAATCTTCAGGGTCCTACATGCTAGGGAGGAGTAATATAGTACTAACATAGCATGGCGAGGCAGAGCGTATTATTTGTTTTTCACAGATGAAGGGGCTGAAGCCAATGAAGCTACCAAGTTGGATTTAAGAAGGGATGGCATTTGAACTGAGATCTGATGGACATCCATCCTTTGACCTTTTCTTCTCAGGAGCATGCTGACTATACTTCTTTCAAGGGGATCTGCTTATTCTTCTGGCAGTTCACGGCACTTTGAATACCCTTCACCAGGACCATGATCCAAACGCTTTAATTCTTCTGTGCTCTTCTTTATTCATTGTCCAATTTTCATATGTATACATATATGAGGCAGTTGAAAATACTATTCCTGACTCAGGCACACCTTAGTCCCCAAAGTGGCATCCTTGCTCTTCAATATTTTATTTTATTTTATTTTTTTAACATTTTATTAGGGGCTCATACAACTGTTTTCGCAATTCATACATCAATTGTGTAAAGCGCATTTGTACATCATTCTCAAACCATTTTCTCTCCACTTAAACTCCTGGCATTAGGTCCTCATTTTTCCCCTCCCTCCCCGCTCTCCCCTCCTTCATGAGCCCTTGATAGAGGTCTTGTGCAGCAGAATTGCCCAGTGCACTATACCCTTTGAATTCTTAACTTCTGCTTTCATGACTATTGATTATAGATCCAAGAAATATGGAATCCTGGGCAACGTTAACCTTTTCTCCGTTTATCACAATGTTGTTTATCGGTCCAGTTATGCAGGTTCGGATTGTCTTTACAGTGGGCTACGATTCATACAGAAGCCTGCAGGCCTTGATCTTTAGCAGCACGTTTCAAATCCTCTTGGCTTACAGCAAACATGTTTATACTATCTGTATATGGCATGTTGGTCATAAGGTCTCTCCCAGTCTGATGCCAGAGTCTCAGTCACATTGAAATTCACATTGTCTAATTACCTGCAAAAGAAGCCATCTTATTCAATGACAAAACTTTTAGTAGGCACTGGACAATTAAATTACGTCTATGGTTCTTGTCTCTTGAGGTAAGACGTATCATTGTTTCAGTGAAGATAATGTGCTCAAGATAGAACAGTTAATAGTTGGTATTCATCACATGTATTTACAGATATTTCTTTTTTAGAATATTGAAGTAGAATAAAAAGTAAAATGTGAACACAATGTAAAGGTGCAGTAACATCCATGCTAATTTAAAATTGAGTGTAATTATATTTTCAGGCTACAGTTTTAGGAAAGTTTTATAAATATGATTTATCATTTAGTCACCATAGACTTCTTTTAGCTAAAAAAAGTTGCCATGTAATTTCTAAACTGATTTTAATGAGCTCCTAAATCACAGTCCTTCTTAACCTCATCATCTGGCATCTAAAATAGAGCTGCTATATCTAGCTATTGAAAGGAAGAAATGGTTTCTATTTAAAAGAGCATTCAATTATGATCTGAACCAGCATTATATTTCATGTGATATTGTGGAACTCACCTTATCATACTGTGCTTTGAGAATATGGTTAAAAGAGAATTACATCCTAACATAATTTTTATGATCCCTTTAAAAATGTATAGCAAGGTAGAAGTGGGTTCATGATAGTTGTGGG
>NW_022103909.1:14031275-14032201 GCF_000313985.2 Echinops telfairi | reverse complement strand
CTCCAAGGAGGATATATCGGAATTCCCAGTATCCTTAGGGCAAGGCTATGCCCACACAGAAGCCTCATTGGCTATGACCTGATTGACAGGCTAGATTCCACCGCTATATGATTAATCCTTAAATTAACAATTATATAACAATCACATAAGGTAATGGAATTTCTCCTTGAACTTTTTGAAGTCCCCTCAGATATCTTCATAATTTAAAAAAAAACAGGTAAAATTAAAACTGAATAGAATATGGTTACATAGAACTTTGAATGAAAATGTATTATAAATTTCATATTTACCAGATCAAAAATAAAATAGCAAATACAACAGCAAATGGAAAGCAGAAATAGTCAATATTGAAGTAACACATTGGTGCATAAGAGAGCGCTCGACATATGGCATTCCGGACAGATAAAACCCTCAGGAACTGTAGTGGGGCAGCAATATCATGAGGGGAGGGGGATAGAGGGGGTGCAGGGGGGAGTGGGAAGGGAGTGAAAGGGGGAACCCACCACAAGGTTAGGTATATAGCCCCTCCACCAGGGGAAGAATAACTGAAAGGTGGGTGAAGGGAGACAATGGACAGTGTAAGACACAAAGTAACAATAATAATGTGGTAAGGTGGGGGAGGGAGGGGCAAAAAGAGGAGCTGATACCAAGGGTTCAAGTGGAAAAAAATTGTTTTGGAGATGTTGATGGCAACATATGTACAGTGTGCTTGATAAAACTGAATGATGGATTGTTATAAGATTTGCAGAGCCCCCTAGTAAATTTATTAATTTTTAAAAATTCAATAGTAAAGAATATAAAATTATATAGATTGGTTAAATAAATAATTAGAAAGTTTACACCATAGATTAAGAAGAAAACAACTGTCTACTTGAATAAAGTAGAAAATACATACAATTAGAAATCAATTAAGATTATAAATACAA
>NW_022103909.1:14029284-14030466 GCF_000313985.2 Echinops telfairi | reverse complement strand
AGCTAAGTTTAAAGTGTAATTTTCATGTGAGAAAGAGTAAGCCTTGAAAAGTAGTGTAAACAAATGTTGCAAATTGAATCAGGCCCCTGTCCACTACGCTCCCCTGTATATGTGTTGTAAATCCTAAATTCTCTGCCTGTGCTTGAAAGAAAGAGCTGAACAGATGATTTCAAAGGGTGGTTTGAGAAGATAAAGCAAATTGTTATAAAGGAATGTGCAAAGAACTGGAATTAACCAAAAGAGAGGAACACTCAACACTTCTTAAGCTGAAGGAACTAAAGAAAAAATTCAAGCTTTGAGCTGCATTATTGAAGGAGTCTGTCGGGTAGAAAATTGAACAATGCATAAAGCAACAAAAGAAAATATACAGAGTCATCGTACCAAACAGATTTGGGACATTCATCCATTTCAGGAGGTAATATATGATCAAGAGCTGATAGTTTTGAAAGAATTTCACGATCCACTGAAGGCACTGGAAAAAAACAAAAAGCACACTTTGAGGAATTGGCAGAATACTAAATGAGATGTGTCAACAAATAGCTGCAACACTGGAAACACACACTCATCTATTCAAGAAATTTGGAAGACAGGTCCTTGGCCAACTGACTGGAAGAGATTTATATCTGTACCCATTATGAAAAAAAAGGTGATTTGATAGAACAATGAGCCAATGAAAAGCTTATCCAAGAGAAATTATTGAACAATATCATTAATATCATACACAAGTCAAATTTTGTTAAAGATAATTTTAAAATGCAGCAATACATTGGCAGGGAACTGCCAGAAATTCCAGCCAAATACAGAAGAGATTTTGGAACAAGGAATATCATTATTGATGTCAAATGGACTTTGACTGAAAGCAGAGAATTTCATCTAGATGCTTACTGATTTTTTTTGTCAGTACACATTGATATTTTATTGACTATACCAAACATTCAACTGTGTGGATCATAACAGGTTATGGATAATATTTCAAAAATTGGGAATTCCAGAACACTTCATTGTGGTCATATACAACCTCCAGTCATTCAAACAGAATAAGGGGGTACTGAAAGGTTTAAAATCAGGTGAGATTTGTGTCAGAGTGGTATCTTTTCACCATGTTTATTCAGTCTGTTGGTGAGCAGATAATCCAAGAAATTGGATTTTATGAAGAAAAATATAGCATTAGAATGAGAAATG
>NW_022103909.1:14026507-14028597 GCF_000313985.2 Echinops telfairi | reverse complement strand
TGACTGGAGTAGAAAGCCTGGTACTTCTGCCTCAATCAGAGGTAGATGCATTAACTCCTGTGGTATGCAAACTACACAATCTTAATTGCTGAATGTAAAGATGAAAGAATTCAGCCTTCAGAGTGAATAGCACCTCAATATTAAGAAAGCAAAAATCCTCACAGCTGGACCAATAAGCAATATCATGATAGAGAAAATTGAAATTATCAGGAATCTCATTTGTAAGCACAATTAATATCTATAAAACAGTAGTTGAGATATTAAATGATATATATTGCACTGAGCAAATTTGCTTCAAAAGACCTCTTTAAGCATTAAACTAACGTATTACTTTGAAGACTAACGTTGCCTAACCCAAGCCAGAATTTTATTTTTTTAATTTTAATAAAGCATTTTACTGGGGGCTCTTCCAACTCTTATAACAATCCATACATCAAATGTATCAAGCACATTTTTATATATGTTGCCCTCATTATTTACAAAAGATTTTCTTTCTACTGGAGTCCTTGAGAGTATTTTAAATTGCCTCATATGCATCTGAAAGCTGAGTGATGCATGAACAAGGAAGACGGAAGAAGAATGGATACCTTTGAATAATTATACTATTGAAAATCCTGAATATCTCATGAAGAAGCCTTGGTGGAACTGTCTGATCAACTGACAAGCTGGCAGTTCCCCCCAAGCAGCTCCCCCGTGGGACAGAGGTGAGGCTCTCTGTAAAGATTTACAAGCTTCGGAGCCGTGTACAGGGTTGCTGTAAGTGTGATTGACTCCATAGCAGTGACTTCTTTTGGCCTGACATGCAGAACAAACAACTTGTCTTGGAAGAAGCATAGCTGGCATTCTTTTAGAAGGACGGGTGGCATGACCTCATCCCCTGTGCTTTGGGCATAATGTCAGCAGGGACCAGTCCAGGGAAATGGCATCATGCTAAATAAGTAGTAGGTCAACAGAAATGGACGGACCTAGTGGCTGCAACAATGGGATCCAACATGGCAACAGTTGTGAGGATGACACAGAACTAAACAACATTTCAGTCTGTTGTCCATAGGGTTGGTTGAAACCATTGTTATACATAGGGTTATGATTAGATGAAACAAACTGGACGTAACCTAACAGGAAAAACATTCCTGTGGCTATAGTCTCCTTCGTGGATGGTTTGTCTTTTAATGAGGTAGGACATAACTTGAAAATCTGTTGTGAAATGTTAGCAACTAAATTAATGAACAGAGATGGGAAAAGAAAAGCATGAAGGTTCTCAGGATCGGATAAGGACTTTCTTCCAGAGCTGACACGGAGAAAAAGCCTCTCCCTATAGCCAGCATTCTGAATTTGGAATTCTGTCCTCTTAAACTGCAAGAAAATCACCTGTTGGTTAAAGCCATCCCTCTGTGGTATTTCGCTCTAACAGCGCTAGACAACTAGTAAAGGGTTTGGTTTTCTGACATAACAAGAAGTTTGGAGGTGTGCGATGTACACCTCAGTAGCACATCTCAACCCCAAATCCAAACTCCATGCCAGAAAGTCAGTTCTGACTCACAACTACACTATAGAACTGGCCGTGTGGGTTGGTTACAGGAGTAGAAAGCCTTGTCTTTCTCCCACAGAGCAGCTGGTCGTTTTGAACTGCTGCCCTTGTAGTTAGCAGCCCCACTCGCAACCACTGTGCCGCAAGGGTTCTCTTGTTTTATTTGTGTTACAGAGTATTCTATGAATGTCATTAACCTTATACCTATGGACATATATCCACATTTCTGGCAGGAAGAAGGGCAAGGCAGACAGTACAATAAGCCGCCTTCTGGATTGCTCCTAGCAGTCATACCCAGTAACTTCTATTAATCTTTCATTATTAAGAACTGGACCATACACTCAGCCCCAAATTGTAATTTGTGTGTGTGTTTGTGTGTGTGTAGAGTTTTAGCTTCCTACCTTCTATACAAAGGCGCGCTGGTTGTATAGGGGATATCTGTTGGTCTGAAAACTGCAAGGTCAGTAGTTCAAAATCACCAACTACTCTAAAGGATGAAGATGAGGCTTGCTACTCCTGTAAAGCATGAACTACCGTCTTAGAAGTCCACAGTGGCGGTTCT
>NW_022103909.1:14024188-14025149 GCF_000313985.2 Echinops telfairi | reverse complement strand
TGTGGAAGGGTTAACATAATTTTAAAACTAGCATGCTCAATTTAGGCAATTATTTTCCCTTAATGCATTCAGATTGTGTAGGATCTGAAAAGATGGTATGAGATGTGATTATGTCAACTGTCTGGCTATCTTTGAAAACATCCAATTAAATTTCATAAATATAACTTGAGGTGGAAAAATAATGAAAGCACTAGTGATAAGTGGCGATAGCATTAAGAGATATTTCTTGTCCGAACATTCAAACTAGAGTGGTAGCAGAGCATTTTAATTCATTTTAGAGGTTCATGAAATTACTTAAAATATGTGTTATTGAGTCATTATCCAAATGATTAAATTTGAAAAATGGAGTTATGGGAAAGTTCACGTAGTTTTGCAGAGCAGACTGATAGTCTGCTGGGAAAACATTTTAGCCGAGTTATTTTCTATTTTAATATAAAGAGGAGTCCTAAAGCTGAAGTGTAAGTGGCTGGCTGCTCACTGAAAGGTTAGTGGCCTGAATCCACAAACAGCTTTGTGGAGAAACGTGGCATCATTACATGTGGTATTCTGCTTTTGTGAAAATTATTGCCTGGGAAACCCTCTGAAGCAGTTCTGCTCCATCCTATAGAGTTACTGTAAGTCAGACTCATTCAACGACAACAGGGTTTTGGTGTACAGTGGGGGATGAGAAACCATTGAGTGTGATGGCCTTTATTGAAAAGAAGATTGAAATGCCTATTTGCTCAAAATTCTATTAGTGCCTCTACTGAGGACAAGGCTCACAAAGTCACTGAAGTGTTAATCAATTGCCTCCAGTCTTTTTTTCTTTTTTGTCCAAATATTTGTTTCACGGACATTTTTAAACACATTTTGTTTTGAGTATATTCATGCTTATAGGGAAGTGGAATGTAGTAGCAGTCCTTTTTGACTCATGCTTGTATTTTGTGACTGCTGTCAAACTTGATATACAGATTATAAAATA
>NW_022103909.1:14013531-14023170 GCF_000313985.2 Echinops telfairi | reverse complement strand
AGTCTAATCATCTTCTGGCTGCTTCATGTAGTGACTGTCAGTTCAGATCCATGAGACAATTGGAGTCCACTAAAAGGGAGAGAGGAGAGGAAGAATTAGTAATTAGGCCCAGTTTTGTAGCTGGGAACATATTCTGATTAAAATTCTGTATTAAAACGAGGAAACGGAAAGATTAAAAATTACGGACTTGAGATTCTCACTTTATAATTATGTAAAAGCAGCCTAGGTAAGATTAAACTGATGGAAAGGGGTAAGTGGTGAAATTCAATGTGATAAATATAGATTTTACCATGTGAAAGATATGGAACAAAACCAAAAATTAAGGGGTAGGTATCAATGATACTTGGTGAATTGTGTGTGAGAGCTCTGGCTCTGTAGCAAGTGAGAAGCTTACAAATACTCGCCAATTTCTATTTGTCTGATTTTGGAAGAGTTACACAACTGTACATGAGTGAAATATTCTCAATAAAAAATTAGGGAAAAGAAGTTTACCCATTTTATGAGTAGATATTTGGTTTGGGGGTTAAAACAAATAATGACCTAAGTTCAAGACCTGGCATTTGATGGATGGTACATTAAATTTCACATACTAATTCTATTATCATGCCAGTTTATTACCAAGGAATGAGGCAAGTGCAAGATGGATAATAATAGAATAGAATGATATAATTAGCAAGTTAAGAAAGTTAAAATAAATTATCTCTAGGACTCAAATAATAGAGAACCAACAGCTAGCTTGGAAGATCTTGGAAGATGAAGAGAAGTTGATTTTGGAGATAGACTATGTAAAAGATAGACATAGCTTGTGAGTAAAAGTAACAAGCCCTAGTGAAAGGCAATGCGTAAATAAACTCAAGAATTTTTAAAAAGTGTAATGATGTATAATTAACTAATAGTCAATCATTTTATTAGCACAAACAATTTTATAATAGAAAATTAGAAAGTTTGGATAAATATTGTGGGTTGACTCTACAGTGAAATCATTAGTAATTAAAATTTTCAAGGGATATTTTGTACATTTTTAAGACATGGGACTCCAAAAAAATCAAAAGGAACTTGATGCTACTGTAAAAACTTAGTCAACTCCTTCTATGTAAATGAAAACCATTCATAAACTCATTGGAAATAAGACTTGTAGGTTTTATGGAGGTCGCTTTGTATTATCTTTTAGGGATCATAAGATACTTAAAAATGTGTAGCAAAACACTTAAATGTACATTTGCTTAATACAAAGAAGGTACGGGAAGTAGTACCTTCTAAATATTATTAAAACTCTTATCTTTGACTAAAACCATCTTACTCCACAGAATAATATGCTGTGAAGCTTGTCCACCTAACCATCTCTTGGACGGTCCTCTGAAGTTCTGGCTCCTTTTTGTTTAGGGCAGCACCCAAGGTGTTAGCTAGTGTCACAAGCACAGTTCCCATTGTCCACTGTGAAATCATCTAACCAAGAAATAAAAAAGGTGTGGGCATGGTTTTGGGGGGGAAAATTACCACCAGAATGAATCCTGATTCACAATTTCCGGTGAAGTTTCATCCAGGATATGGGAAGATAATGACAAAGGACACATCTCAGACACAGCCAACTAAACACATTCTTCAATCTGTGGTCAGGTGCTAAGGAGAAAGCCCCCCAACTATCTTTGGTTTGAGCGAATGAAAGCATGTATGATCTGCGTTACAACCCTCCTGCCCTTTATTTGTCAAGGAGAACAGAGACAGGCTCAAAAATTCCATCCTTAATGACTCAATATTTAGAGTTTCTTAGACGGAATCGTGATGGGAACAACAACACCCTCATCTTTTTCCTGTGGAACAACGGGTGGTCATGACCCTCTGATCTTGATTACCATCCCATGTATAGCTTATGGCATGACTAGAGCTGTCTTGGTGGGCTGTGGAGAGACAAGGTGGTGTTGTTAGGTGCCCACAAGTCAATTTTGAAGTCATAGAAACCCTGTTTAGCAGAATGAACCCCCACCCGGCCCTCCAGCCTCCTCAGATGGGCTCTTACATTTGACTCCATTGTTGCATTCACGGTGCCACTCCTTCTTATCGATGTCCTTCCTACTTTGTACCGCCTTTCCACTTTATCAAGCACGATGTCCTTCCCGGGGACTGCTCTCTCAAAGTAATGAGGCAGAGTCCCATCACCTTTGCCTCTAGGGAGGATTCTGGCTGTACTTCTTCCAAGAGAGTTTGTTGTTGTTGTTCTTGTTCTTTTGGCACCCCATGGTACTTTAAATATTCTTTGTCAACATCATATGTGAAATGCATTCATTTTGCTTCTACCTTCTTTTTTCAGTATCTGGCTTTCAAATGCATATGAGGCGATTGGAAACCCACATCTTGGGTCAGGCGCACCTTAGACTTCTAATGACATGCTTACTTTTCAACACTTAAAAGAGACCTTGTACATCACATTTACCCCATGCAGTGCATCCCTTGATCTCTTGACTGCTGCTATGAGCTATTGGGCATTGATTGTGGACCCAAACCAGATGAAATCCTTGACAACTTCAATCTTTTCTCCATTTATCATGATGTTACCAATTGGTCCATTTGTGAGGATTTCGGATCTTCCTTACCCATGTCTTCATAATTCTATGTTCTTTGCAGCATTTCTAAAGTCTAATTCTACCTCAAAGCATTATGAAAAAAATGTGAATTAATTTTCCATATTTATATATATATATTTTTTTTCGTCTCTTTAAGGGTCAATAGATAACTTGTTAATGTCATCTTCCAATGCTTACTGGGCTCTTTTACTGGTAAGATGGGTCTAAATTTAAAATTCAGCAACTAAATGCTAACTCTCTTTGTTGTAAAATATTGAACTCATTTGGTAGCATTGCTGATTTTTTACTTTGTAATATTTTGTGATCTTTTTACCTCAATACTCATCTACAATTACAGTTGTACTTCTATGGCTCTAGTATTCCATTTTGTGATTTTATTTCTGAAGGTTGAGAAAAATTGAGAAAGCTTTGATTTGTTAAGGCACATCCCTTTTCCTGATGGATAAGGTAGTTTTATTTAATTTTACCACTATGAGCCAGGAGAAACATGATTGTTTTCTGTTCTGTATCATAGGGTGACCCTGCTGATGTAATGGTTATGGGTTGGGCTGTGATCCACATGGTCAACAGTTCAAAACCACCAGCAGCTCCGTAGGAGAAAGATTGGGCTTTCTAACCCTGTAACCAGTTACAGTCCTGTAAGCCCACAGGGGTTCATTATGAGTCAGCATCACCTCAATGGTAGTGAGTTTGGTTTATGATAGATAAGGAAATCTCATAGGAATAAAGATCACTTCATGGATGAGTTGAAAAGGGAAATTTTACTTCAGATTTATTATATTAAAAGATGAATGTTAGAAATTGGTTCATCATTTAAAATTGAGTCATCCTGTATTTTAATTATGTAATTTAATTTAATTAAATAATTTGAAACTGTTGGACTTTATTTGCTTTGAGACTTGGTTTGACAACAACTAACAAGAGCAATTTACTTTAGGATACAGACTTTATTTCTTCTATCATATCCACTCTGGGAGGAAGACAAAAGGTTTTTAACCTTTCTAAGAGTTTTATATTTATTCACAAGAAATGAAACAAAAGACTTTCTACTTAAAATAGTGCTTTCTCTCAAGGAAGACAAGCTGGCCCCAAAATATCACATTACAATGGGAGTTTGGACTAAACTGTTTAAAATATATTCGTGTAACCTAGCCACAACTAGAGTAAGCCAATAATGTTCTCCTACTGTTTGATGATAAAAAGAACTTCAGGGAAGTTTCATTTATCCTGGTCTTGTACTGTGCAAGCAAGGTGACTGCCAAATTGAGTTTTACAATAGCTTAAATGGGCTAAAACTGAAGGCATTGGTGGAGTGATATTTCACCATAGTAGCTCAATAGCTGAACAGAGAGTTTGCACAAAAAGGAAATGCTTTGTCCTCATTACAGGGCAGCCTATTCAAATGAGGTTGCATTGAATTGCTGAATATTTCAAAATAACAAAATTTTCAAGTGAGTAAAGTTTATTTTTGTTTAATTCTTCCCAAGTCTGTATAGCCTATCTTCCCTTTTGTCCTTTGCCTTATATCACCAGAGATTATTTGGCCTTAGTTTTTAGTTCTTTTTGATAAGGACTAACTGATGAGTATTTCCAGTTTCATGAATATTGCTTTATTCATAAGGCGTCTAATAACTTTCCTCATCCTTTATTAAAAGAACTCTGAAAGGCTCATGAAAGAATGCCATTATATTTTCATTCCACATTGCTGTGAACTTTTCTAAGCTCCCTCGTACGAGATAGGTACTAAATTATACATTATATGTGTGTGTGTGTCTATTATATGTATTAGCATGTAAATCAGCAACTATTATTCTTCCATGGAAAAATGATATGAAGATGTATAAGGCCTAATTCCTATCCCAGAAGAAATGGTCATTTATCAGAGAAGATGGGTTGATGAGTGATTAAATCATTTTATTTCATGGTAGCTGTACGAATACAGTGCTATGGAATGGGAAGAGCAGAGCAGATTCCTCTCTCTGCAGGGTAAGGGCTGGGTTTTTTAAAAAAGACATCATCGAGATTTCATGTGAAGGCTTTTTGCAGAGTGCTTTGGAATAGGCCATTATTCTAAGTGAGGAAGCATGCACAAAGTAGTGGGGTTGACGTAAGAGCCTGAGTCGTCATGAATAGGCCTTAGCACTCAGTTTGGTAAGAATGCAAAGTGGGCGTAAAAGGTAGCAGGAGACAATGCTGGACAATTGAGCGTGGTCCAGACCCACAATCCTGCTATCGTGGGAAATAAGGAACACAACAATGTTTACAATGTACATGGAGGGATTGATATGACCAGAAGAGAGGAGGTTGCTCTTATACTGAAAGTTGGCAGCTCTGCCACACTAGCTGTTGTCCAATTATCTTTTTGTGCATCTGCTTTGTTTCTTCAATGAGATTGATTCTCCATTAATTATTATTCATGTAGTAGAATTAACTATTACTGGCATGTTAAGTGTGAGCGGGATTGTCAATCAAGATATGGGTATTGGCATCTAGTGTTCCATCTTGGAGAAAGATCCAATACTAGCCGGTTTTGTTATTACCAAATGATAATTTTTTGTTAACCATTTTAAAGTATAAAATTGAGTGCTTCAATTATGTTAAGTTGTCCCAGTTTTCTTATGCTTTCTGTGAATATTTTCAAATAAGGTAATAAAACTTAAGTATTTAGAGTATCACTTGGCATATGATAAAGACCAAACAGCTATTAGCAAACAAACAAAAACTAACAACAAAACAAACCATCACACAAACAAAGAACAACAAAAATATTGGAAGAGACACATTTGGGCACCAACAGGATAAAAAATGTCTCCTATAGCCATCTATGTGGCTATAACTGTATAGATTTAAACCTTAAAGAATTCCTGGGACACTTTATGTTTTAAGGGAAGAACTGAGGAGAAACTGCTAGTAAAGATTTATAGATTTAGTAGAAATAAAGCACAACGACTCACATTCACGCATGATGCCTGTGCAATTTTTCTTTTTTTTAAACCAAATTATTTTTATTCATGTATGTTAATTCTACATTTCTTTTTTTTGTCTTTCTTAAAAAAATAATTTTATTGGGGCTCTTACAGCTCTTATAACATTACATACATCAATTGTATCAAGCGTATTTGTACATATGTTACCGTCATCATTTCCAAAACATTTTCTACTTGAATAAGCTCTTCTTTTTTCCCTCCCCACCCTCGTGAATCCTTGATCAATTATATATTGTTATTTTTATTTTGTATTTTATTCTGTCCGTCATCTACTTCACCCACATGTCTGTTATTCATCCCCTGGGGTGGGGGCGGGGTTCTATATATCCAGCCTTGTGATGGGTTCCTCCTTTCTCCCCCTTCCCCCTTCCCCTACCCTCTTGATACCGCTGCTTCCACTACTGTGCAATTTTACACAATCTAAAGCCACTATCTTAAGGATTTGAGCACAAATCCTTCAAATCATGAACCTGGCTATCCATTTTATTTTTAGCCTATTTCCTAAGCTGATGTTTTCTTATATATGAGGGGCTTCCAAAGGTTTGTGAAAAAACTAGAAATGACACAATTTTTTAAGCTCCTTCACATTTATAATTAAATTGTAGTGATTTCTTCACTTTACATTTAAAATCATCCCTACTGCCACAAAATCTTCAGAATTATCACATTTGATAGACACATAATAGTCCATGTTGAAATGTGCCATTTTTACTGGCTATTCTCTTATTGAGAGATATCACTCTTTATGTATTTGCATATTTTGTTCTGATAAATACCATCAGACCCAACACTCCTTTTAAAATTTCTCAGTCTTCATGGGGTAGACTTATTTGTAAAACTAGGCACGGATCACAAAATGTCAACTCAAAATTGCTGGTGTGTTTAACAGGAGTCCTCGTGGTGCAGTAGATAAAGTATTTAGCTGCCAAATAAAAAAACCTGTAATTCCAATTCATCAGCCTATTCTCAGGAGAACAATGTGGCAGTCTAATTCTGGAAAGCATTATGCCCTTGGGAACCCTCGAGTTCCTTCCTGGCCATCCCAGAGGGTTGCTGGGAGTCAGAATTGACTCGGGCAGTGTTTTCTGTTGCTGTTCATTAACCTTGTGTTAGTGTATTTGATTCCCCAGTAACAATTATTCATGGAATTGAATTAATTAATATTGGCATCCTGAATTTTAAGGGTATTTTCAATCAAGATATAGATATTGGCATCAAATGCTTCATTTGGGAAAAAGACCAAGGGTTTACTATTTTATTCTTATCAAATAATAATTAATTGTTAAATATTTGAAAGTATAAAATATAGTGATTCAAAAACTTTTGTCTATCTCAATACTTATTAAAGCACACAGCTGAGTCTGTTTGAGTCTAATGTAAAAGTATGTGCACTAGGTGTAGTACACATAATGGTATACTAGTATGTATACTAGGTGTGGTATACATAATTGAAGAAATTAATCTGAAATTAATATGGTCAGTATAAAACTTGTCCTGTTTCTGTTACTGGGTTTCTAGTTGGAAAGTCTGAATTTTATTTGGCCTCAATTTGAACACTATTTCATAAATAACTCTATGGCCCCAAAATAATACTCTTAATTTTGCAATTCTGTTGAATTTTAAAATATATCATAATAATATCCAGGGACCAAATGCCTTTTGAGGCTTTTTATTGGAGCCTTTTTAAATGATCTCATTTATTCTTCTTATAAATATAATTAAAACTATCTGGTAGAGTAGTTGCTTAACTCTTGTTTGTGCTTTAAAAGCACTTTGCTGTTAGCCTTACTGCCAGAGTTAACATGGGGGAGACAAAACAATCAGCCAGTGAAATATTTTGCTATTAGAAAGTTTTAAAAAACATTTTAGTGCAAATTACTCAGTTTTCTTTGAGGATTTATAATTGCGGTTGTATTTATTGATTTCTTCTACCTATCTACATTATGATAAAGAGAAATTTATCTGTTATGTTAATAACAAAAGATAAAACTATTATATTGGTTCTGAAAATGTACACAGCCCTCATGCAGGCTTTGTTGACCTTGACAATAATGAATCCCATTAATTTCGTATTTTAAAATATTGATTGTTTTGATTGATTGCAATCGAGCTAAAATATGCTTCAGAATACTTTTCTAATAGAAGCCCAACATGAAATGCTGTTGAGTTTTTTGATGTATTCAATGAGATATTACCTATTTTATAAAAATGGGTAGAGGAAGATTAGTATTTTGTGTCCTATTCTCTGACTTACTTTTGAAATCCAATTTTATTATATGTAAACATTGTCATTATTCTGCTATAGACTACCTGATTTTAAAACTTCTGTAGCTATTATTTAAGACTAATCATATTCCAGTTACTAATTGGATGCAGGAACTATGAAATGTTCAGACAAATGCCTTACTGTGGTTAAGGGAGAAAACATGTGTTTAATGGGAAGGTTAACCTTTGAGTTAAAAAAGGTTTATTGAGCATTTTTTAACACATCAGAATTTGCTAGTGGCAATGAATAAGACTATCTCTACGCCATAGAGTTTACATTACATTTGAGGGGTCTGGGGTGTTGGTACCAACAAAATGAAACAAAACAAGATCCATTGCCATTTAGTCCACTCTGGCTCAGAGTGAGCCCATAGGGCACAGTAGACGTGCTCCACGGGGCTTCAGAGGCTTCCACTCATCACGGGAGCAGACAACCTCACCTTTCTGCAGCTTGGGGGAGTGAGAGTAGGGTGGGGAGGTGTTAGAATTGGAATATAAATAAGCTTAGTTGTATGAAGAATAACACACACACAGAATAAGAGAGGAAGTAATGCGTGGGTACATTTGCATGTGTCTGTGCTTGTGCACGTGCCTGTATGGACAATTTTGGAAAGGAGCCTTGGGGACATTGTGGGTAACACGTTGGATTGCTAACCGCAGGGTCTATGGTTCAAAGCCACGCACTTCTCCACAGGAGAAAGAGGAAGTTGTCTACTGTTACAAAATTTCACAGTCCCAGAAGCAGTCAGGTGGCTATGAATCAAAATCTCAATGGCAGTGAGTATTTTAGAACAGATGGTCAGAAAAGGTCTGTTCAAAGCGGCAATCTATAGAAAAGTCTCAAGGGGAAAGCTGGCAGGAAAAAAGGGGACGTATTTAGGTTGCCTGGGACCTATTGAGCAATGATAGAGTGACAGAGATGCAGCCGGTTGAGCCTGGTTGCTCTGGGTGAAAACTGGTAAGTTAGGTGTGGGACTTTTCTTTTAAGAATGGGAAAGCTCTAGAAGGTTTTAAGCAAGCACTAATGCTTAAGCATTGCACTTTAAAAATATCAACTTGGCTGCTATTTGGAGAATGGTTTGTAGACCACTCTATTGCTTTTCCATTTTTAATGATATCATCTATTGGTCCAGATGTGAGAATTTGGTTTTCTTTACATTGAGGTGCAAACCACACTGAAGACTGAAGTCCTAGATCTTCATCAGCAAGTGTTTCAAGGCATCCTTGTTTCCAGCAAGCACGGCTGTGTCCTTGAGTATCACAGGCTGCTAATAAGCCTCCCTTCAGTCCTGTTGCTGGGTTCTTTTTCATACGGCCCATTTTCTCGGATTATTGTCCCAGTATACAGATTGAATAAATGTAGTCAAAGATAAAACTCTGATGCACACAATTTTCTTGATGTTAAACCACACAGTTTTCCCTTGTTCTATTCAAAATACTTGTCATTAGTAATAATTAATTCATAGGCAGAGTATAGTTCAAATTGAATGAAATAGAGAATTCAGGATGTGCAATAGAGCTGTGAAGATAAGGAATCCGAAAATATGGAAATCTTAAAATTTAACCTCAAGAACCTGTGCTTTGTCCTGTAGGTAGGGGATAACTTTGTATCTTTGAAGAGGATGGTTATGGAATGTAAAATTTGAGTCTTTAGACTGATTGATGTGCTGCTTTGAGGAGATCAAAATTTCTCAGGAAGTAAAAGAAAAAAATAATATCTTCACAGAGGTCAGAAAACGACAAAATCAATGAGTGTATAAAAATTACAATCTAGATGTTGAGCAAATCTTCAGAGAAGCTGGATT
>NW_022103909.1:14010245-14012525 GCF_000313985.2 Echinops telfairi | reverse complement strand
GGAGCAATTGTGAGGACGACTGAGGGCCATGCATGTTTTGTTCTGTTGTACAGATATAGGTCTGAGCCAACTCCATGGCACCTAACAACAACAACATAGACAAATTGCTGGCAGTGCGAACATGTGAAATCACACGATTTGAAGCATCATTGGAATTGAGTAATGATGACAGTTCTGGTTAGAGAGCATTAAAAAATTCAGAAGTAAATTAGCATAGAGTTTTAGCTTTGTAGAGGTATTGATACATGTTAGCTGGCTTTCCAAAAAAATGTGTTGTTGTTATAACTATAGGAATATTTTAATCATTGAACATTTTTCATTCTCAATATTTTAATCATTGATTAATTTCTGTTGAAACACCACACAAAACTGTCATAGAAAGTTATTTAGTGTCACTACCTCTGACACTGCCACTCATGGTGGTCTGCATTCACCTACCCCCACTTCCACCTGCATCTGCCCCTGATAACACCACTGCACGGGACAATGGATGTGTATTTGATCATGCATAGCTCAAATTACATTTGACTGTAATTCAAAAATTCTATTAAAAGAGCATGATAATTGACAGGGCATATCAACAGTACCTTGTGATCTATATTTTGTGGTTTTAAAATTAAAATCAGTTATTTATAATTATTATTAACGTTTATTTATCTGAGTGCTACATAACAAGATGTTCTCATCATTCATTTTTATATTTTCACATTTTATTTATGAAATATACTTTTAAACACTTGATTGTTTCTTTCTATGAGCTGATCAGTAAAATAAAGTTAGGATGTATAATTCTCCTCGATAACTGCACTAACAGAATAGGAACAAAGACTTGATTATGCCCAGTGTGGTCACATGCTTATAAGAGATGAGCCTTGGTTTACAATGGCTGCTTTGTGGGATGTTTATTAGCCCATGACTTGGTGCAATTTAACTTGTCCTAAATTTAGTGTTTCTGAGTTACAACATGTGTAACACATTCATTGTGCTTTGAATAATACTCTCTCACTTGAGCAGAATCTCAAGAGACTATAATCTTGGTCTTTTGAAGTTATGTCCTTCTAGGTTCTATGAATCCCTTCTAAATATTGAAATATGAAGAATATAATGTTTCAAACAGTGTTAAATTTATACTCATCTGATATCTCTTGGAAATTATCTGATAGTTTTTTAAAAATCTAATTACTAATATTTGTAGAGAGATATATAAGATCAAGCTTGTCTCACATTTTTTAGAGTGTGATATTCTCTTGCTAGTATTCATGCTAGTATTCAGGAATGTGACTCAAAGGTAGATCTCAGGTTTGTGGCTAATATATTTCAGTGCAAATAAGACATTTATAAAGTACATTAAATTTTTTATAATTTTAATTTCTACTATTGAAAGTTTTAAGTATTTTGAAGATCACTATGTAATATCTTTATATGATCACAGAAAAGTTAAAAAATATATATACATGTAACATTCTACATGGTAGAAAGCTTTAGAATCCATCGCATTATGCTTTCCTTATTTTCTTCTACATAACTAGTAAAGAAAATATAGCATCAAGGTGATAAAGCAAAGAGGGATCTTGAATTGCCTGTTTGATTTATGATTAAAGCTGGTGTCCAGAAATCGACTGTGCAAGCCACATGATCGGGCTGAAAGTCTCTACTGTTTTCAGCGTTTTTGTTTTGTGTAGAAAACATATTCCTATTTGAGATACCTCCCAGAAATTTTCAGTTGATATTTCAACTCATATGAAAACCCTCAATTTCTCAGATGCTTTAAAATCCTTGAGATATGTGATCATTTTGTAATATGAAACTTTAAATGTCTTTTTAAATCTAAGCAATACGGTATCTGAATTTTGTAATCTATTATTAATTGTTGACATTGACATTTTCCTTGCTCTCTCTCTTTCTTCCTTTGAAGTTCTTACCTGTACCCATTGTCTACCTTCCCCTCCTTTTTGAGCATTAATTTGCCAGAGTCACTTATATTTTGAAAGTATTTTGTTTGTATTATTTATGTTGCAAAACTTTCCCCATCTTGTCAGTATATTTGTGTATATTCTTAAATGTTTCTATATATACTTTTACTTTGGAATACTATCATTGTCACATGTAGGTGCTATACCTCCGGGTTGTACAAAATAAACTTTATAAAACCCATTTTAAGATGTTTTGCTGTTGTTAATAATGCATTAAACTACTTGTAGTACTACTGCTATTTCGCACTATTACTGTCTTGTGCCATCAAGCGGGGTCCTACCCCTGACACTGCTATGGAGCAGAGCA
>NW_022103909.1:14007945-14009365 GCF_000313985.2 Echinops telfairi | reverse complement strand
TAAGAATATAAGATGCAAGTGAAAAATAAAAACCGGCATCATGATTTGTGGGTTGTAGATCCTGATTTGGTAGAACAATTGTTGGGATAGGAGTATTTAGAGTTGGGAAGAAATGAAGTCAAGGAGTGAGATGCTAGAAATTGAGATCCTAGAGCACCAGTGGATGACTGAAGTAATCCATTCTGTACTGAAAGTATGGATGTGTTTACTTTCTTATGGTATAGCAATTAAAGCCAGGTTTAGTAATTATTTCACATTGAAGTGTATTTATAAAGAGTCCTATTTGTGCTGGCAGGTAAGCATTGGATTGCTCACAGCAAGGGCAGTGGTTCAAACTGAATCAGCTACCTGAGAGAACGATGGGGAGGCTATCAACTCCCATAAAGATGTGCAGCTTCCACTTGGTCACCCCGGCTCTGTGCTATAGACAACTAGGTCTTTAGACTCCGTCCTTCTGGGGTGCACAACATTCTTGATAAGTACCACTAGAAGGACTCGAATTGGCAGCCCCACTAAGTGAACTGGGCTTTAGCTTAAATTCACCTGTAGCAGATCTGAGAAACTGAAACACTATTGAACTTAATGCTTAAATGACCCCGTGGGAAAAGCAGTAGGTGACCACTCTACCAAGATTGTGGAGTTGGCGGTGGTTGTACTTTGGCTTAGTTCACATCTCTTGCTTTGAGGCTGCCCAGTGCATGGTGACTCAGGACTAACATATATTTACTATTATAATATGCTCTCCTTGTTTGTTTGTTTGTTTTTTGTGTGTGTGTCACGTGTTAGTCTAGCAGGCAAGGTTCTGCCATTGTAAATGATTATTACTGTAAGTTTTGCCTTATCCCTAGCCCTCATTGTTTGTGTAATTAGTGTCCAGTCACTTAGGTCTTTCCTATGTAAAAGTCAACAATCCATTTTAATCTTATAAGTCACCTTGCACATGTATACTTTCTTTTTCTCAACAGTAGTTTAAATTCTATACCATTGGCTCAATTAATAATATTATCAATAGAATTACCTTCTACTCCATAGAGATGATTTATAGTGTTCTCCAATAAAATAATGGTGACTCTAAAATGAACTAGAGACATGTATAAATCATAGACAAATGGATAGATTTTGGGCTTGAATTAATTGCACCCCTAATCTAGGAGTACTTACTTTTTGTGAAATAGCTCTTATGAAGAGCTGTAGCTGAAGATGCAGGCGCTATAGCAAAGTGTGGCGAAGAACTAAGCAGCTCCCTCAGTGAGGTGTCAGCTAACTCCTTGTCATAGATGATTATGGAGCCTCTGTGATCCCAAGATTAGAAATAATAAAATCCAAATCTGGAGGAACTAACAGTATTATAGGTTAAATTTGAAAAACTCAGTGTGTGGCACACTATGGATGACAGTGGAGGCCCAAATTCCATTTGAAT
>NW_022103909.1:14005156-14006730 GCF_000313985.2 Echinops telfairi | reverse complement strand
GAACTGGATGTAAAATGTCCTAAGATCATGGCAGGGGAGGTTGATTGCAATGGTGAGTCAACAACCATGAGGACGAGAAAGAAGAAAATGTTCTAAAGTTGATTGTGGTGATGATTTCACAACTCTTCTTAACATGATTAAACTTTTGAATTGTATGATATATGCAGTACATGTCAACTAAATGATTTTTTAATAAAAAGATTTACAGCCTTGGAAACTTTATGTAGGAGTGCTCTGAGAGCCAGAACCAGTCCATGGCAATGAGCTTGGTGTAGTTTGGGTTTATTCAGCTCTCATATTAAGAAGCTGAATATAACATATTACAGAAGAATGAAAACATGATGCCAGCATGGATTAAAGATAAATGTTCATTTGTTGGTCTTCATTTCTCTTCAACCTGATGTGTTATTCATCTTCTTACACAGACCATCTAGACTATCCGCCTTAATTTGGCTCCTTGGGCAATAAATTTTTTCCACAATGTAGCTGGTTATTATCTAGCATGATTCTTATTATTGATGGCCTATTTGTATAAAGTGCCACTCTGTAATCACATCAGTGATTTAATGTTTCTAAATCATTTACATGTTTAAGCCTCTGGTATTATGAATATTTTACACAGGAGTTGATTTATATTTATGTACTTCGGATGGTTCAACTTCAAAACAACGTGTTCTTTTTGTGTACTGTGAATTTCATCAGCTACGTGAAGAGTAACCTGATGCCATTTTAAACTCTGATAGATTTTTTTAGAGAAAATTCACTCACCAAACGAAAGGCCCTGGGTTAAGAAATAGGCACATGTTTTAAAAGTAAAAAGCAGTTCAACTATAATTGCAGAAGTTATTACTCCTTAGCCTTCCTCGTAATAATTAGGCCTTTGGAAGTACGCTACAAAGTGTGTTTTCTTGTATATTTTGAAACAGTATGGGCTCTGAATTAAAAGTCTTTGAATACCAACAAACAATGAGATCTGCTTTTTAAAAATGTTTCATTATAAAAATTCTACTATTACATACTATACTAGCTAGATAGTAAACATTTTAATCAACTCCCAATAGCCATGGCTCAGTCTCAACCTAAAGTGAATTTTTGCCTTTTCTATAACCCACTTACACTTCCTTATCTTGCCCCTCAGATCTGAAATCAACCATTTCCTCCAATTATGTTTTTTTAATTATTTCAATCGGCTTTGTGAGGATTCTCATTGCTAAATTGATTATTTTTTTTTGCAAAGTAGGATTATAATTTGTTTTGCTTTTGTAGATAAAATATACCATCAGTTAATGTTGATTTTAACAATTGAAATTCCAATACTCAGCATTTTTAATCTCTCCTGTTTTACATCTGTATCTCATTTCCTCTCTGCCAAGAATCCCAAGTGTCCAGAAAACCAGAGGGACAAAAATGTAATAACACAAATCACACATTTTTTTATCAATACCAATATTACCAATAAAGTAGTTATCATTGGTAGAACTTATTATGGCTATTATTTTTGTCCTTAGAGAATATCATTCTTAGTATTTTCAACCAAAAGACAATATTTTAAACTCTTTTGAAATAGTTCATTG
>NW_022103909.1:13999809-14003887 GCF_000313985.2 Echinops telfairi | reverse complement strand
AAATGAAACAAGGAAGTAGATGGACTTTGGGCCTCTCCTTAAATCTGACCTTAAAATAAGAATGGTTTATTCTAATAATGTGACTGTACAATACTCACCTTCCTGACACAATTGCTAAAGACAAAATGGGTGCATGAGCAAATGTGAAGAAAGCAAATGGTGCCCGGCTATTACAAGAAATAGTATCTGGGGTCTTAAAGGCTAGGAGTCAAACAAGTGGCCAGCTAGCAGGGAAACAACAAAGACCACATGGAAGAAGCACACCAGTTGGTGTGATCATGAGATGTCGACGGGAAGAGGTATCACAAGTTCAAAAGTGAGCAATCAAATCGATATGAGGGGCTGTGGATGTAGTGGAGACCCAAAACCCACCTGTAAGATCATTGGACAGTCCCTCTCAGAAGGGCCACACAGAAGAGATGATAAATCCAGGAGGTGGTATAGTACTAATGAACCACATAGCTATCCTCTAGTTCTTTAATATTTCCTCCTCTTACTATTATGTTTTTTATTTGCTTTACCTCATTAATCATGTTAGATTTGCTTATGTTCACTTGTGTACTTAAGATCATTCAGTATCTGAAAGCCAAGATAGATAACCCTTCAGAAACAGTAACAGGAGTAATGGTTCCCTGAAGCTATGGGAACAGAGGCAGGGGAGGGGAATAGGGAGCAGATAGCATTGATAACTGTATAACCCTACTCCAAGGGATCGACCAACAGAATTGTGTGTGAATGGATATCATATTGTGTAAGATATGGAAAAAACAACAACAACAATCCTGTTATAGAAAAAAAAGGGTTTTCAGGGGAAAGAGTCAGGGAGTGAGGGGATAAAGGGGAGCTGATATCAAGGATTTCAAGAAGAAAGAAAAGGGTTTGAAATTGAGTGTGGTAGCAATTGTACAATACTGCTTGGTGTGATTGAACTATGGAATGTTATGATATCTGTAAGAGCTCACAATAAAATGATAAGTAAGAAGAAATAAATACATTAAAAAAATATTACAGTTTCCAAAACCTTATATAGGCTTGTTATGAGTCATAATCAGCTCAAAGGTGGGGGTTTTAGAATATGTATATATTAGTCTGATTATCTCACTGTGTGTGTTTTTTTTAATTTTACTCTTCTTTCTTAGATTATTGTCTTATTATTTTCAACTAAGAGCTGAGCCCTGGTAGTCTGGGTTAAAAGTTTGCTACCAAGTGCAAGCCCGGCAATTCAGAACCCATCAGCCACTCTGTGGGAGAAAGAAGAGGCCTTCTGGCTGCAAAGTCGCACAGCCTCAGAAACCATAGGGAACAATTGGCTTATTGTTGCTATGAGATAACATTGAATGGCTAGTAATGTTTTTGTTTTCTTTTATGAGTAATTTTTAAATTAGCTGGTGATCTCTTTACACTTCCCTCCCTACCACCCAACAACTGATTTTAAATAATTTATTAATCTTATGCAAAGTAATAACTATAATCTCTCGATCTCTATGTCCCTGGCTCATCAATGGTTTTTCTTTTCTTTTATGTTTGTGTTTTTACTCATTTCCATTGTTGAAGATTGTTCGCTAGTAGAAACGCTGGAAAGGCTTATGGTGTTTTCTGTGTCCTTGTAATGTTGATGGCAGCTTTTCTATAACCTTTGTATTACAGTCTTTTTGACTGGAAACAAAACTCTTGGCTTTCACTGTATTTCCCAAAGTGTTTCTCATCTATAATGTCATTGTCTGTGAGCATCAAGAGGGACTGTTGAAGTGATGACCTGATTTTCTTTCTCAAAAGTTCTTTGTTTAGTTTTGTTTTTAATCTGAAACTTTTCTATAACAAATTGGGCAGTTCTTGTATAGCTATATAATGATAGAGATTTTTATTAAACAAATGTATCAGAATATATTGTTTCTCAGCATATTCTCTATTTAGGTTTATACACATTTGAGGGTGCTATTCCCATGTCTCTAACCATTCTAAGGAAGACTCCTTTGTTCTTTGATTTATTCTATGTCAAAATTACAATTCTAACAACTGTGAGAGACTCAAATCACCTTCCTTTAAAAAAGTCTTTGAGGTCTACCACCATACCACCCTGAACGCGCCCAATCTTGTCTGATCTCGGAAGCTAAGCAGGGTCATGCCTGGTTAGTACTTGGATGGGAGACTGCCTGGGAATACCGGGTGCTGTATGCTTTTAAAAAAAGAAAAAAAGTCTTTGAGTTTTGAGAACAAAAAGACTCCAAAGGGTCTAAATCAGGGGGTGTAAGATCAGGGTGTGGAGGGCACAGGGTGAGATTTCCCAATGTAGTTTTCATACGGCTGATCTTGAAGAATGAGCAGGTATATTGTCATCATGGAAACACATTCCTCTGGTGCAATGTTCTCACTAATGCTCTTTCATCTTTCCTAAAACTTCTTCTTTATAAGTCACCATTATTGCCCTGCGTCCTTTGAAAAAAAATCCATTTAGATTACTCCCTATGAAATTGCAAAAATCAGCAACCACACCCTTCTGAGCTGCCCTCTCTGCCTTGGGTTTAATCAGCCCAGCTCATGTCCTCAGAAGCCACTGTTTCCTTTGGACTGGTTTTTTTCCCCTATAAAAAAATGTGTTTATTGTATTTTCAGTGAAGGTTTACACAGCTGACTAATGCCCAACTCCTCTTACTGGGTTTGTAGCAGTTGCAATTGAGAATTTTTAGAAATGTATTTTATTATTTTTAACTTACCGTTTTCCCTCCAACAATTTTATCTGGCCATATGGATACCGAGGGCTGTTCGTTTTTCAGGGTGTCATCACTAAGAACTAGAACCACAGCGAAACTCAAATTTTGTTTTGAATAGACTAAATTTCTGTGTTTTATAAAACTTTCCAATTATCATCAAGATTCTATTTAAGCTGAATGGCAATGCAGGAGAACTGATTGCTCTATTTCTTGTTAATGTCAGGTGTACAATGCATATTGACTGACATAGATACTAACTAGCAAGGTAATGTTACTTACACATTCCATGATTCTATGCCTCTAATTCACAATCAGGCTCACATATTAGCCTCTGGATTTCTTCTACTAAGTACATGTTTAATTCAGAACATATGATCTTTTCTTTCTTTTTAAAAAAACATTTTATTAGGGGCTCTTCCAGCTCTTACACAATCCATACAGCCATCCATTGTGTCAAGCACATTTTTACATATGTTGCCATCATCATTCTCAAAACATTTTCTTTCTACTTGAGCCCTTGCTTGGTATCTGCTCATCCCCCACCCCCCAACTCTTCCTCTCTCATGAACCCTTGAAAATTTAGAAATTATTTCTATTTTTTCATGTCTTGCACTGACCAATGTCTCTCTTCATTCACTTTTCTGTTGTTCGTCCCTCTGGGAGGGGGTTATATAACAATAATTGTGATTAGTTCCTCCTATCTCCTCCCACCTTCCCCTACCCTCCTGGTATCGCTACTGTCATTATTAGTCCTGAACTATTTATCTGTCCTGAATTCCCTGTGTTATGAGCTCCCATCTGTACCAGTGTACATGCTCTGGTCTAGCCAGATTTGTAAGTAGAATTGGGGTCTCATGATAGTGGGGTGGGGGAGTGGGGGAAGGAAGCATTAAAGAACTAGAGGAAAGTTGTATGTTTCATCGGTGCTATACTGCACCCTGACTAACTTGTCTCTTTCTTGTGACCCTTCTGTGAGGGGATGTCCAATTGTCTACAGATGGGCTTTGGGGCTCCCCTCCCTCTCCCCCTCATTCACATTGAAGTGATTTTTTTTCCCCTGGACCTTTGAGGCCTGCAACCTGATCCCATTGACACCTGATGATCATTCAGGCTGGTGTGCTTCTTTCATGTGGGCTTTATTGCTTCTCAGCTAGATGTCTGCTTGTTTATCTTTAAGTCTTTGAGACCCCAGACACTCTGTCTCTTGATAGCCAGGCACCATCAGCTCTCTTCACCACATTTGCTTATGCACCCATTTTGTGTTCAGTGATTGTGTTGGGAAGGTGAGCATCACAGAATGGCATGTTATTCTAACAAAGTGTTCTTGCTTTGAGGAAGTACTTGAGTAAAGGCCCAATGTCAGTCTG
>NW_022103909.1:13997509-13999089 GCF_000313985.2 Echinops telfairi | reverse complement strand
CCCTCTGGTCCTCTCTGTGCTTTGGCTGCTCCGAGCAGGAATACCTTCCTTGGGGCTTGGCAGCCAGGATGTGTTCCACTCTTTCTCTCTCCTTCCCTCTTTGTTTGGTCCTGTGTGCTCTGATCAGATGCACCCCTCTCCTGGAGCTGGAGCTTCAGTGCTGTCCTCTGTAGTGCATTCTTCTGCGGGGTGGGGTGGGGGGTGTCCAAGTAGCTAGATTAGGGCCTGCCACACGTATTTACTTTTCTTTCAAAGGCATAAAGTGCGTGAATTTTACTTTTATAAATAGAAAAAGGTCAGTTATAAGTTAGCCATTTACTGTCAGCAAAGAAAAGAAAATGGACTTAAATTACTACATGAGACGTTGAGAGCACTCCCTTGACATTTGCGGAATGTATTTTTCTGTGATGGACTATTAAGTTATGCTCTTTATCTTCATAGGTAATCAGCAAGATGAGAGGGCAGGAACTGGTCTATGGGTATATAGAAAAGGGGATCTCCTTCATTGAATGATTTGAATTTTAAGTGATCTTAAAAATACAAAGAAATTATCTAAAGCAAAATATACTTGACCAGAGAAAATATCTGCACAATTTGAGATGACTAATTCAAAAGAGCTTCTAAAATGTTGTGGGGGGAAATGGAATTATAACGAACTAATTCCCAGAAGCTTCTTTATGCCCTTTTGCGTCCATAATCCAAAATAATTTTAGCATCCATTCAAAATGAAACCAAATAAAATTAAAAAGTAGGCCTCATTTTATAATGTATTAAGGTAAACACTTTACTACACATGTTTTTTAGTTGTTAGGTGTCGTGCCCTGTCCTGTGCCATGCTCACATTGCTGACATCTGATACAATTGTTGCATCCGCTCATCTCTTTGAGAGTCTTACTCCTTTTTGGTAATCTTCTACTTTACCAAGTAGGATGTCCTTTTCAGGTACTGGTCTCAACAAAACACAGTTGCACATCCATCTCATCCGTACCGTGATAGTACCTCAGTTAATGTCCTGTGTATATGCCCCACCTTTTTTCACCTCTTTTTCTCCATTCTTCCCTCCCTATCCAACCACTGCCTGTTGCCTTGCCATAGGAGTCAAAGCCTGCTTCTTGTGGTTCTTAGTTTTTTCCCCCCAATGTAAAATAATGGTGTCATCTAGGATTTATCCTTTTGAGATGAAAAAGATTTGCTGAGCATATCTTCCAAATTTGTCCACGTCATGAGGTGCTTGGTAGTTTCATTTTTTTTTCAGTGACGCATAATATTCCATTATGCATAAGTTCAAGAGTTTATTTGTTCATTCCTCCACAGGTAGGCTTTTTTGTAGTTTCCATCAGTCTCCTACTATAAAAAACACTGTGAGAAACATGGGTTTGCATATATCTGTTTGTACTTTGTTCTTGTTTTCTTTGAGGAATATAACAAGTAGAGAGGTTCTAGGATCATATGGTATTTCTATTCACATTTGGTTAAGGAAGCTCTATAGTGCTTTCCATGAGAGCTATACAACTTTGCAAAACCACCACCAATTTATGTATTTCAATATCTCCACATCTTCTCCAGATTGTTATATGTTT
>NW_022103909.1:13986656-13996368 GCF_000313985.2 Echinops telfairi | reverse complement strand
TGATTTTTGTTCTTTGATATCTGACACCTGGTCCCTTCTACACCTTGTGGTCACACAGGCTGATGTGCTTCTTCTATGTGGGCTTTGATGCTTCTGAGCTAGATGGCTGCTTGTTTAGCTGTCTCATAATTGTTTTAATTTGTTTTTCTTTTAACGGTAAAGATCACGAGCATTTCTTCTAATAAATGTTAGCTATCTGGATGTCGTGTTTAGTGAATTCTCTATTTATATCTTCTACCCATTTTTTATTGTCTTATTAAGGTATTGAAGTTGTCTATAGATTTTGAAGATTAGCCTTTTATCCAATATATCATTGCCAATATTCCCCACACACTGTGGTGTGGTGGTTACATAATCTGGTGTCAATTGAGGATTCAGAGTGAAGGGTTGGAGTCTAGCCTGTCAATTAGGTCATAGACAATGAGGCCTCTTTATGGGCATGGCCTTCCCCTGAGGATTCTGGAAACTCCTTTATTCCTCTTTGGAGGCAGGAGACACTCTTTTGGCTCACTCTCTGGGGAGACATTGCAGCTGACAAGACACATGGAACTATGCTAGTGCCCTGAGCTGGATGAACCATACAGACCCCTGCCAACGCTGAGATGCTTCCACTGCCACTGGATCCACAAGACTTCCCACCCACTGGCTTGTGATCGTCTTGCATTCGGAGTCATTGCATGTGTTTCATGAGTCTGAAGAGGACTTTATAGATTGGTGTTGAACATATGGGTGAATATCGGACTTATGAACTTGATCTGGACTGGGCTGGGATATTTTCTCAATGTTCAATTGCTCTTTTATATAAAGCTCTTTCTTGTCCATGAATTTGTAGTTAACCCAGACGAACACATATGGTTTCTCTTTTTACTTTTTTGATGAAGTCTTTTGAAGTAGATAATATTTTTGGCAGTTCCTGTCCTCTGTTTTGTGTTCTATACTGTAAATGTTTTTCATTATATATGGTAGTGTGTTTATGCCTTGTATTAAGGCCCTTACACTGTTCCTTTTTTAAAATTGATGATCATTATAATTCTATAATTTATATTTAGAACTTTAATATTGAGTTTAATCTTGAGTTCATTTTTATATATGGTGTAAGATTTTATTTCTAGTTTCATTCTGTTGCAGGTGGAGATCCAGTTTTTCCTGCACCATTCATTGAAATGACTCTGTATCTCAATTAATGTGTTTTAGTCCTTTCTCAAAAATCAGGTGTTTGTAGGTGCTTAGTTGTATTCCTGAGTACTCTGTTCTGGTTCATTGATCTCCATATCTATTGTTGAATTAGTACCAAGCTGGTTTGATTACCATGAGTGTACAGTAGGTTTTTTAATTGGAGAGTGAGCATCCTACTTTTTTTTTTTCTCCTTTGTAGTTTTTTTATTTGGGATTTCCTTTCCATATGAAGTTGGTGATTAACTTTTCCATTTCTTCGAAGAATTGTGCGAGGATTTGGACCAGAGTTGCATTGAATTTATAGAGTGCTTTTGGTAATATCAATATTTTCACTATAGTAAATCCTCCTATCCATGGGTCATTCCTCCATTTATATAACTTTTGATTTCATGGAGAAGTCTTTTGTGGTATTCTTTGTATATGATTTTTGATTCTGTGATTAGGTTTTTTTCCTACATATTTTATCCTTTGAGTGGTTCTTATAAATGATATTGTTCCATTAATCAGATTTAATATCAGTTCATTTTCTTTAATATATAAGGATTCAATGGTTGTATGTTACGCCCTACTACATTGCTAATTTGTTTATTGAGCTTCAGAATTTTCTATGTATAAGATCAAGTTATTTGTAGATAGAGTCTTGCTTCTTCTTTGTCAGTGTGGATGTCTTAGGTATAATTTTGGGATCTCATACTCATAGCTCTAAGTCTTCAAGGACAATATTATATGAGGCTAGTAATAAAGGGTAACCCTGCTGGGTCCCATTCAAAGAAGGAATGCTTTCAGGTTCTCTCCCTTGAGTGAAATGCTGACCATTGGTTTTGCATTGGCTTATTATTTTGAGGAATTTCACTTTTATTTATATTTTAGTGAGTGGCTTTATCAAGAATAGATGTTGAATTTCATCAAATGCTTTTTCTGTGTTCCTTTATATATTCATATGATTATTTCCTTTTATATTTATGGTAGATTACATTGATTGTTTTTCTAACATTGAACCAACCTTGCACAATTAGTATGGATTGTACTTAATGATGTTTTATTGAATTCTGTTGAAAATTTTAGCTTCTATATTCATACGGGATATTAGTCTATGGTTTTCTGTGCAGGTGATGTCTGTGCCTGGTTTTGTTTGGGTTATACTTGCATCATAAGATGACTTCGGTAGTATGTCATCCTTTCTGTATTTTGGAAAAATTTATGTAAGACTCGTGTTAACTCTACTTCCTAAATGTTTGGTAGAACTTGCTATAAAACCATCTGGTCCCAGGTTTTTAGATGTTGGGAATATTTTTAATGACCAGATTTCTTTCTTCTTGTGTTATAGGTCTGTTAATGTGTTCTACATCAATCTGTGTAAAGTATTAAATGTACTTCTAGAAATCTGTCCTTCTGAATTTTCAAATTTATTATAATATAGTTTTTCAAACTATTGCAAAATTATCTTTTTGTATGGTGACTGGTAATGTGACATCACCCATTTTATTTCTTATTTCTAATATTTGTATTTTCTCCTTATTTTTTGTTTGTTAGGTTTGCCAGTAGTTTATCTAATTTGTTAGTATTTTGAAGAACCGATTTCTTGTTTTGCTGATTCCCTCCCCCTTTTTTCTGATTCATTTAGTATTTTTAATCTTTATCATTTCCATTTTCTTCTGGTGGCTGATGTTTTGTTTTGCTATTGTTCTAATTGTTTTAGGTGTTATTTCAAGGATTTGTGGGTTTTTTAGCACTTTATTCTTTTTTAAAATGCATGCTTATTGCTACATATTGCCCTCTGAGAACTGCTTTTACTGTGTCCCAAAGGTTTGGGTATGTTGTGTTTCTGTTCTCATTTGCTTCAAGGAATGTTTAATTGTAATTATTATTTCTCTAATTACTGGGTGGTTTTTAAGTAAAATGTTCAATTTCCATGTAATTGTGAGCTTTTTGTTTGTTTGGTTTTCCTGTTGTTGATTTCTAATGTTCTAGCATTGTTATCTGTAAGGATAGTTTGCAGCATCTCCATATTTTAAAATGTATTAATTCTTGCTTCGTGGCCTAATATATGATCTCTTTGGGAATATGTTCTATCAGTGCTGGTATGAAAAAAAAGAGAGAATATTGTGCTATTGTTGGTGGGAAATGTTCTGTATTACTAAGAGCTCAAGTTGATTCATCTGTTTACTATTTCCTTATAGATTTCTTTCCATTTGCACTGCCTTTGATTGAAAGTATCAAAATACACTTTAAAGAGGTCTTTTGCAGCAGATTTATCTAATAGCAATAGGCAACTTAACTTGGGGGGCTGCTTTAATAAGGGTACTGTAAATTCAAGTGAGATGAAGTCCTTGACAACGCTGATCTTTTTTATAGTTCTCATTATTCTGCTTTTGGATCATTTGTGAGAATTTTTCTTTTCTTTATTGAAGGCTATCATTTTTGATCTTCATTAGTACTTAAAATCCTCTTCATGCCATGTTGTATCAACTGCATATGGAATAAAAAGGAATTAAATCTACTATAACTGTGGAAACAGAGAACAATGTTCGCAAAGGTCATTAGTTAGAGCAAAGCCAGTATAGACCATCAATACTCATATATATCAATTACTCAATATAATTTTATCACATATATAAATTTACTCATATATCAATTACTCAATATAATTTCAAGCTAAAACCAAATAAAATTAAAGCCTGTCCATTGGAGCCAAAATACAACATTGGGTATGTCCAACATGAATTCAGAGAACTTATCAAGAGTATGGCCCAAAGCAGAAAATAACAGAAAGATGTGTATCTATGATTTGTTGACTATGCAAAGACATTCAACTCTATACATTGTAACAAATTATGGATAACACTACAAAGAATAGAAATTTCAGAACGCCTAATTGTACTCATCCAGAACCTCTACATTAACCAAGACGGCATTGTTCCAAAGGAGAAAGGGGATACTCTGGCTAAAAGGAAAGAAAGATGTGTCTGGACAAAATTATTTTACCCTACTTTTTAAATATGTATACTGAGAACATTATTTGGAAAACTGTACTATATAAAGAAGAACAGGTATCCAATTGGGAGGAATACTTATTAGAAACCTGCAATGACACAATCTTGCTGAAGAACAGAGGAAGGAAGTACTTACTTGGGAAGATCAAAGACTACATACAGCCTTCAGTGTGGATTGCACCCCAACATATGAAAACAAACATTCTCACAAGTGAACCAGAAAGCAACTTCTTGATAAATGGAAAAATATGATCAAAGCTGTTAAGGATTTTATTTCACTTGGATCCTCAATCAACCCTCATGCAAGCAGCAGTCAAGAAATTACCCTTGTTACATTGAGCAAATTTGCTGCAGAAGTCTCCTTTAAAGTGTTAAGAAAAGTTAGCATGTCACCTTGAGAGCTATGGTGGCCCTGACTAAACCCATGTTGTTTTCGTATGAAAGCAAAACGTGGGCAATGAATAAGGACAACTAAAGAAGAATATATGGGTGTGCCTTGTGGTATCGACAAGGAATAGTCATTGTGCCCTGTTGATGTTGTTGTTGTAATTGTTGAGTATGGTCAAGTCAGCTCCAAACCATGGTGACCCTATGCACAACAGAACAAAACACTGCATTGTCCCGAGCCACCCTCACAATGGTTCCTTCTGATCCCATTGATGCAGCCAGTGTGTCAATCCATCTCATTGAGAGCCTTCCTCTTTTTCGCTGCCCCTCCGCTTTACCAAGTATGCTACCCTTCTCGTGGGACTGGTCTCTACTGACAATAGGTCCAACGTATGTAAGATAAAGTCTTGCCATTCTTGCATCATGTATGTAAGATAAAGTCTTGCCATTCTTGCATCTAAGGAACACCCTGGACTTCCTTTTTCTAATAGAGATTGGTTTGTCTTTAATCAGTCCATGGTACTTTCAGCGTTCTTCTCTAGCACCAGAAAACAAATTCATCGATTTTTCTATAGCATTTCTTATTCAATGTCTGACTTTCACATGCATGTGATGCAATGGAGAATCCCAGGGCTTGGGTCAGGCACACATTAATCCTCAAAGTAACATCCTTTTTTTTCCCAATGCTATAAAGAAGTCTTGTGTAGCAGATTTCCAATACATATTTTGATCTCTTGACTGCTGCTTTCACAAGTATTGATTGTGGATCTAAGTAAGACAGAATACTTGACAGCTTCAATTTTTTCTCCATTTATCATGTTGTTAACTACTGATCCTGTTTTGAGGATTTTGGTTTTCTTAATATTGAGTTGGAATCCAGACTGAAGACTAAAATCCTTGATCTTCATCAGTAAGCGCTTCAAGTTGTCCTCACTTTCATTAAGCAAGGTTGTCTCATCTGCAAACCTCAGGTTGCTAGTGAGCCTTCTTCCAATCCTGATGCTACATTCTCCTTCATATAATCAAGCTTCTCTGATGATTTGCTCAGTATATAGATTGAACAATATGGAGAGAGGATACAAGCCTGATGCACACCTTTCCTGATTTAAAACCGTGCCATATGTCCATGTTCTTTTTGCACAACTGCCTCTTGATCATGTACTATTTCCTCATGAGCATAATGAAGTGTTCTGGAATTCCTATTCTTCTTAAGGTTTTGCACATTTTACTATAGTCCACACGAATGCCTTTGCATAGTCAATGAAACAAATAAACAAGTAAACACCTTCTGGTATTCTCAGCTTTAAGCAAAGATTCACTTGATATCAGGATTGATATTCCTTGTTCCAAGCCCTCTTCTGAATCTGGCCTAAACTTCTGGCCATTCCTTGTCAATGTGCTATTGCAACTGTCCGTGGATGATCTTAAGCAAAAATGTACTTGTTTGTGATATCAGTGATACTGTTCTATAGTTTGAGAATTTTATTGGCTCACTTTTTTTAGGAATGGGCACATATATGGATTTCCTGCAGTCAGCTGGCCACAAAGCTGTCTTTCAAATCTTCTGTCATAGACTAATGGGTGCTTCCAGTGCCACAAAATGAGAAAAAGAATAAGCTGATCTTTATTGGTGGTACTTAGAAGTAAAGATGGCAAGACTTCTTCTCACTTACTTTGAACGTATGACTAGGAGGGACCAGTCTTTGTAAAAGGGCATAGTAAAGTGTAGAATCTAGGGAAAGAAATAAATCCTTTAATAAGATGGATTGACAAGACAACAGTTAGACTTGGCTATTAAAAGATACAGGGTCTGGGCTCTTAAAAGGTTTGGAGTTAAATAAGCTGCCCTCTAGCAGAGAAGCTACAAAGCCCAAATGGAAAACACACACCAGTTTGTGTGATCATCAGGTGTTGATGAGACTAGGTATCAGAAGTCCAAAAACAAGCAATCAAATCAACATGAAGGAGCTTAGACAAAGTGGAGACCCACCTGTAAGATAGTTGGACAGTCCCTCACAGAAGGCTCACACTGAAGGTATGATATATCCAGAGTGAAGTATAGGACTGACAAAATACGTAATTATCCTCTAGTTCTTTAATATTTCCTCCCCTTACTATTATGGTCTTAGTTTTACCTCATTAATCTTGTTTGACCTGTATATGTTCATTTGTATAGTTAAGACTGTTGAATGCATGAAATTCAATAGTTAAACCCTTCAGAAATAGTAAGGAGAGTAATGATTCCCTGAGGGTATGGGAAGGGAGGGAAAGGGGGAAGGGAGAACTGATAGCAATGATAATTTTAACTGCACTCAAGGGGAATGAATGACAGAATGGTGGGTGAATGGATAGATTGTGTGGTATAAGATACAGCAAGAACAATAATAAAACATAATAATAAGGGTTCCTGGGGGTTAGGTTGGGAGAGGGAGGAGACAAAGGGGAACTGATAACAAAGAATTCAAGAAGAAAGAAAATATTTTGAAACTGATGGTGGCTGCAATTATATAAGTATGCTTGATCTAATTGAATTATGGAGTGTAATAATATCTGTAAGAGCTCCCAATAAGCAGATAGATAGATAGATAGATAGATAGATAGATAGATAGATAGATAGGTAAAGATGAGTTGGCAGTGGTTACCATAATGGCTTCTAATAAAGCAAGGATGGGGCTGAACTAGGCCATGTTTTCTTCTGTTGTACAGAATTCTGAGACAAAATGTATGGTACCAAACCACAAATAAAAATAGAAGGGGTCCTCAAGCTCTGCTCATCACTCTAAGTCTACAGCTATTTTATTATGTTTTAGGGCACATCAGGGACCCCAAGCTCAAATATAGTCTAAGGCAGTGGTTCTCAACCTGTGGGTCATGACCCTTTGGGGTCAAATAACCCTTTCACAGGGGTCGCCTAAGACCATCAAAAAACACATAAATATTTCACAGTATATAATTACATATTGTTTTGTGATTAATCACTATGCTTTAATTATGATTAATTATGTTGCATTTGTAACAATGAAAATACACTACATATCAGATATTTACATTGCAATTTATAACAGTAGCAAAATTACAGTTATGAAGTAGCAACAAAAATAATTTTATGGTTGGGGTCACCACAACATGAGGAACTGTATGAAAGGGTCACGGCATTAGGAAGGTTGAGAACCACTGGTCTAAGGAGAACAAGAGAAAGAGAAAGACTATCCCTGGGATGAGCAATACGATTAGTACAAGGCCAAAATAGTGTCTGAGGATTTACAGTCAGAAATCTAGTTAAATAACATACAAATAAACAAAAATAAACTCACAACTCATGATTAGTTACAGGTGAGAGGACAGAAGTGGGACCAGGACCCTGATTCAGACATGCATGTTACATTAGATAGAAGAGCTTACACGGTCTATCCAGGGCCATTCGACCAAAGTAGCCAGCGAACATGTGAAATGGCATGACTTGTGACCATGTGATCTCAGTACTGTCCAGTATGGACACACAAAGCCCTTAAGGGAGACTGCCCTTCCTGGGCTGGCTGGAGAGGAGTAGAGGCAATCTATCTTCCAATGCACTCTGCCAGAGGGCAAGATTATTCTCATCATTAGTTAATGGTCAGAAGGAATTCAAGGGAGGCTAAATGGGGGGGTGGGGGTATTCTGCTAGTGGATTTTGGGTTTTTACTGTTATCCATAGACTTTTGCAAATCTGGTGCTTAGGATGTAAATATTAGTTATTTGTTAAGTCACTTGCTCTGATAAATCCCTATAAACATACTAAGTTAGGAATTTATATTCTTAATGGCAAATGGTTAGTTAAAGGCTGATTCTCTTTCCTCTTTTTTTTTTTTTTAACCTGGACACACGTAGGAGTTTTATGAAATTGAAAGAGTACTACATTGTTTTATTATAACAAAGGAAGGTTATTTTCATCTCTAACAGTTCCTGGCTGATCACCGTGTTCCATGTCAAAGAAAGGCCTGAATAATTTTTTTTTTAAAGAAAGTACTGAAGCCAAGAACTAGCGTTCTTCCTGGCTGGACTGCAACCCCTCGCAGGTTGGCCTCTCATTTTCGCAGCAGTGTTTTCATGAGGTCAGTGGAAAGGCCGCTGGTTTGGCAGGCATTCAAAATGAGAAAACACCGACAAGGAATCGGATCTCTGACAAAAATTATAATCATTTATACTACATTGCCTGCATTTCTTCCAGTTTTAAATAATCAGAACCTTTACCATGTTATGCAATCCGGAGTATTTATTGTGATTTATTTTTAGTTCAAGTTAATTCGTACTCATAGCCACCCAGTGTGATTGAATAGAACTGCCTTTTAGAGTTTTTTAAGCTGTAATCTTTACAGGAGCAGACAGCCAAATCTCCTTTATCCTTCCTCTCTCCGCGCCCTCACAGAGGTTGGTGGGTTCAAACCACTGATCTTTTGGTTCACAGACAAAGACTTAACTCCCTGGATACCAATTTTCCTTTATTATCCATACGCACCTGTTACTAATATGCAACTGCATTAGGAGATGGATCCCTGGTGGTGTCGTGGGCTATACTTTCCCTGATAACTGTGAAGCCGGTGGTTCAACACTAACAGCCTTTCCTCGGGAGAACAATGAGGGTGTCTACTCTCACAAAGACGGACTATCTTAGAAACGCACAGGGATCGTTCCACTCTGCCCCACAGGGTTGCTAAGAGTCAGAATCCGCTCAATGGCAGAGTTTTTGTTGTCGTTGTTGTTTGTTTGAGTGTTTATTGTTATGAGGAGAGGTAGGCTTCCCCAAAACAGTGTACTGTGGTAATGTGAGCTATTTCTCCAAAAGCCTAGTAAACTAGGGTCTGAGCTCTGATAGATTTCCACAAGCTGGAGTTCCTTATTACAAACCTTGAAGCCACAATTGCTGTAGTGGAATAGTGTGGAAGTTCAAAGAACTTATAATTGTCATTTTCATTTGTGGAATCAACATGCATTAAAAACTTTAAAACGAAGCACCCATCTAGCTCAGAAGCGACAAAGCCCTCATGGAAGAAGCACACCAGCCTGTGCAATCATGAGGTGTCAAAGGGATCAGGTATCAGGCATCATCAGAACCAAAACATACTTACCATAGTGAATGATGGGGGGAGTGCGGAGTGGAGACTCAAAGCCCATTTGTA
>NW_022103909.1:13982724-13986144 GCF_000313985.2 Echinops telfairi | reverse complement strand
AAATGTTTTGAGAATGATGAGGGCAATGAATGTACAAGTGTGCTTTACACAATTGATGTATGTATGGATTGTGAGAAGCATTGTATGAGGCCCTAACAAAATTATTTTAAAAAAAGCTTTAAAACGAAATAAGTGAAACCATCTTATCAGGGTAAAAGTACAGTATATAGAAAACATATTTTTAGGAAGTACAAGAATAATTCAATTCTTATTGATTTTCAGTGGGCAAAATGAATAAACATTATAATCAACTGGATCTCTTAATAAACATAATTTTAGTGTGACTACAAATCACAACCCTTTTTAATTCTTTTGGGAGCAGCAGCAGAATATAAAGGTGCATCTCACATATGCCCATGGCCAACAATTAAAATTCAATTTATAAAGGAGGAAAAACAATTAAATTAGAGAATCTGAATTTAATGATATCTATTCTGACACTTATGAATTGTACTGCAGTACTCTACTATTGATGATCTAAGATGAAGCAATTGACAGACGTGACAGCATGCTTACAGATGTAGAAGACACTGTGTTTGTTTAAAATTTTTATATGTGTTTGCTGTGGATTGTTATGTTAATAGTGATATTTTCTAATCTAATAATAGAATATTAATCATCTTGATTGGTGAATGATGAATGTTTTCGTGGTCTCTTAAATGTTTTGCCTGGGACAAGTGTCTTAATGTTTTCAGACAAGTTTGGGCCCAGGAGCACTGTCAGGTAAGCATTGGACTACTCATGGAAAGACTGGCTTCAAACCCACCACCACTCTATGGGGTAAAGATGAGTCTGCCTGCTCTGATAAACATTGTTCACTGACCTCCAGCCCATGCTGACTCAGTGACTCTAAGGATAGGGTAGACTTGCCCTGTGAGTTTCTGAGATTGTAATTTTTACTGGAGTAGAAAGTCTCTTCCTTCTACTGCAGAGCACCTGGTGGTTTTGAACTGCTGACTTGAGGTTAGCAGCCCAATGCATAACCATAACACCTGGGGAAGCATGTAGCGAGTGGTAAGAGCTAGAATCGAATCGATGGCAGTGGGTTGTTGTTTTGGTCCTGGACTCTTTAGATGTTTTTAAATATATGGCAAATTTTAATAAATTTTTTAGAAATATACCTCTAGGACGAGTTTTGGTCTTGGTACACTGTTTAACTCATTCACGGTAAATTTCTCTTTGGCACAACATTGTTAGAGAGAGAGAAACAAAACAAAAAAGAGAATTTCATGTAGAGGAGACATAAAAGGCTTTCTCACTCTCTTGCTGGGAAGTGACAATAAAACTCTGCATGGTTGTTTTGCCCTCTGATCTCTTTGAAAGAACTAGAAACTATAGAAGTTTAGAGAAATCCTTATGTCCGGCTATGCATTTTAATAACTGTTACAAAATTGGCCTGTTTTAAGAAGCAGCCCTGTTACGTAGTACTGCAAAGGATATAGCTGTTACTTGGGGAATAAACTGCCCCTTGTGGAATAAATTGGCTGTCTACATAACTCCTGTTATTCTGGACAGGCAGATTCACCAAATTAGCCCTCTGGAAAAAGAATGGCTCATAGTTGCAATGTTTCATTCAGAACGTTTCCAGAGGAAGTGATTAAGATGTCCTTACATCTATCCTAAAGGGCCAATTTATGTATGATATTGTCTGGAACTGGGAATACAACTAGTTCTAAAAGAATAAAATTTGTGCTAACTGAATATATTAAGGGGAAGCCAGTACCAATACCAATATTTTGTTAAAATATTACCATTGGATTTGAATACGCTACCATTCATTTAAAGCTGTATCAGTGCTTTGGATTTTTAAGTCTTAGATGTGATTGAACTACCGAAATGTTTGATATGTGAAATTTTTTAAAAAGAACAAACAACAACAAATAAATAAATTTAAAATTTTGTGCTTCTAGCTAATATCAATTTGCATGTTAGTTGAAATTGCCACTTTAGGGACTAGATGTCACTATAAGGGCAAAGAAGTTGTAAGAGATAGCATGTGATTAACGAACATATGGCATATCAAAGGGTTTCCAAAATGAGTTTGTGCAAAAGGAATGCTCAGAGACTGTGCAGGAGACTGAGAGCATCCTGGCTTGAATAATGCTTTTTCTCCTACTTGAAATATAATGAATAACCTAAGGTACATGTTTTGTGCAAAATAATACATATGAAATATCAAGTAATTAAATTTCACTAGTGACAGTGAAATAAGGAGTGGGGGGGGTGCATTTCAAAACTAACGATGTGAAAATTTTCTTATTAGGGTTTCTGTTTTAATTAATGTTTTCCAATCCCAGAAATTGAGGCTTGGCTTATCATGTCAGAGCTTCAGTGCATTTTCATTTGTTAGGCAATGACTTTTGTGAGAATGCTAAAAAAAAAGTCTGCAATAAAGGAAACCTGAAAAGCAATCTAGTAAGTCTAGAAACACTCCTAGATTGGTATCCTAATCTAAAAGAAAATTATAGTTGAAATCTATCTCACTGTATTAAAAAACAAATGAAGCATAAGAAGGACCTAGTTAGAATCTGGATTAAAACCCACTTCCAACAGCATGCAAATCAAAAGTATTTCCTCTATTCCTGCCTGCCGCATTGTAGCCTTTTGTAGATGACAAATATGTACATTTTTTTCACACTGGCTTAAAGTTAACTAAATACCCCTGATCATGGTGTGGGTTAAGCCTTGAACTGCTATAGAAAGGTCGGCTCTTCCAACCCAGCAGCAGCTCTGTGGGAAAAAGATGGGCCTGTCTGCTACCATGGAGATTTAAAATCCTGGAAAGCCTACATAGGGTTGCTGAATCTGAATGGGTTGCATGGCTTTAAGTTTGAGGTTTGGGGTTTTAAGATAGTTAGAGGTTCTCTAGTGGCGTCTGGGCCACTAAGGTCCTCATTTAAACCGATCACCATTCCATGAGAGAAAGAGGAGCCAGCCTGCTTCCAGAAAGATTACAGTCTTGGAAACACTGTAGGCATTTCTACTTCGTTTAGAGAGCCACTGTGAGTCATGATTGATTCAAAGGCGAAGGCTCTTTTTTCTTAATTTTAAACACTAAACTGATATCAACGTCTATTGTTACTTCTTTTATGTTCTTCTTGTAAGTATTCTACTAGATATGGGAAATACTGGCTATTTAAGATAGTTTCTAGTATAGACTGTCCAGTAAAAGGAATTCTATGTACATTTAACTATCCTGCATTTATGCAAAAAGCCCTCAATGAGGGATTCGTCTGTAGTGATATGAATGAGAAATATATTTGTTCTACTATTTTCATGATGTTAGGCTACACAGTTAACAATCAGAGCGGGCCACTCTCTTTGCCAGGACACCCTCTGGGGGAAGTGCTCATGGTAAAATCAACATTGACTCATGTTGGGTAATAGACTTTTAAGAAAAATGACTAAAGAGCAAATGTG
>NW_022103909.1:13981726-13982624 GCF_000313985.2 Echinops telfairi | reverse complement strand
TAGAATGTGCAGTAGCAACGGGAGAGAAAACGATGAGACCTTTAGGAAAGAGCCTATGTAAAATAGTCTCCATTCGTGGTTTTTCTCCTTCATCCTAAACTCTGTTGCACGCATTTCACGGGCCACCTCAGCTCTTATGCAGTTATGCTGAATGATTGGTTAGTAAATATGGACACGGGGGATCTTCAAATTATGGCAATTTGGCCAGAATTACACTTTTAACAAGTCAGATCTTTAGTCACTAAGACTCCTACTCTTAGAATTCTCAAGAAAACAGGTTTAGCCCTTTATATGTGAAAGTAACTTTGCTTGACGAGAAAGAAATGAGAATTTTAATGCTGCCTTCACTTTGAACCCTGTATAGAAATATAGTTTTCATCTGTACTCTTTTTTTATTTGCAAAATTATGTAGAAAAAAATGCTACTTAGAATTACAAACTATTGAAGTGGTTCTAAAGAGAATTGTGTTTCTGAACTGTTTCAGGTGTCTGTATCTCATTCTTTAAGACAAATATATTCTTATGTGCATAGTATAAATATAAACAATGATACTATGTTCTTTCTTTAAGAGAAGCCGTCACACGTATGTTTGTAATTGTACATTGAGTGGCATCCGCTATTGGAGACATGAATTTCACAGTTGGATTCCTGAAATGGAAATTGTTCTTGTAACCAGAGAGTTTAAATCCAGAGAATAAGTCAGATCTGTTCTGGATTTAGCAGTAGGAAAGAAGCAAAATAGAAGGTCATACTTGTTCAAATGTTACATGTTTTGAAAATTACCTAGGTACATAGGTGCAGTCAACTGTAGTTTGTTTCTATGATCTAGTAAGCCAATACTCTGAATTAAATAAAATATTCAATACAAATTGAATATATCATTATGTGGCTTAATAAG
>NW_022103909.1:13976896-13980063 GCF_000313985.2 Echinops telfairi | reverse complement strand
CTTCCTATTGCCCCACCATCACACTCATGCTTCTTCCATCTATAAGTAATTCCTCTCAGCTAGATTGATGTTGCTCCAACACTTCCAGGACTTCTATGTCCTCCTTGCTGTTGATTTTAATTCCCTAGTTGTTCCCTGTCTAGGTGTCTTTTGTTCACCACTCCGTTCCCCTGCCTCCTTCTCCCCCAAGTCTCTCTGAAACCATGGATCCCATTGCTTTCTCCTTGAGCTTGCTTCCCATCCCTTTCTTATGTAAGTAGGCAAACCAACAATAACAGAGAGTAAACAAAAAGAAAACAAAAGATTGAATGAAAAGTGAAAAAAAACACAAAACAATAACTAGCCAAACAAAATAATTCATAATTCCAGGTCTGTCTGCTGACCTTTATGACTATCTCCCCACTGGTCCTGGAGGAATTCTGGGAGTTGATCCTCCTAGCCTGAAGTCCATTTTGGGGGCTCCTCAGGGGCTTTCTGGCTTTGCTTTACTCCCGTTGCTGGTGTGTTATGTTCCCTTCTTGGTTTACCCCTGTGTGGGGTGTTTAGACAGGACTAACTCCCCGCAGTGTGTCCCCAGTGTTGTCCCCAGGCTTGGTATGCTCCAGTGAGGTGACATCATGTCTTGAGCTGTTGTGGGCCCTACAGTTCTCTCTGGGTCTTAGCAGCTTTATGCAGGGACTTCGTCCTCTGGGCTTGGTGTGCTGATATGGTGCCTAGACCATCTATATCTCTTCTTTCTCCTTAGTTTGCCTTCATGTGGATGTGTCATGCAGGCCCCTCTCCCCAATCTATTGTCCTCTGTAGCACATACTTCTAGGGAGGGGGTCAGTTTGGCTCTGATTGTGTCAAAATTAATTTTTAACACATGTTGAAAAACCATAGGCCATATGTGAAAAGGGTTATTTACCTGGAATTAGTATGCACTTTAAAGGAATGTGAAGGTTAATTAGAAAGGTTTGATAATCTAAACAATAGGAAAACAGACAAACAAAAACCTGCCACTGTGTCAAGGCTAGCTCACAGTGACCCCATAGGACAAAATAGACCTACCCCTGTGGGTTTTCAAGTCTCCAACTGTTTATGGAAGTATAAAACTCAACTTTTCTCTGGAAAAGCTAGGGGTTTCGAAGTGCAGACCTTGTGGATTGCAGCCCAATGCCTAACCACTATGCAACCGAGCTCCTGAAAAGAACAGTCTTAACTGGGTGGGAACAATCAAACAATAAATTGATGTAGGTGTCATTAAAATGGCGCATTTTTGTGTGCAGTTCCTTCCAAACAAATGGAAATCCATGCACTAGTGTTTCATGCTTGGATATCAAAGCTAATAAATATTGTTACTATGTGCCCTCTAAAATATGCAGTTTGCACATATGATTCCATTGAATAGTAATCAAATTACAGTCCACCGTTAAAGGGAGAAGCTGGGGGGAACATGAGTTTCAAGGAGAAGATCTCTAGCTGCAGGTGGAAGTGCAAACATCAATGGCAAGTCCGTTTGGAAGCAGAGAGAGTTCTGAAAGGGTTTGTTGAAGCTTTGAACGCCAATGAAAAGACTGAATTATGATGTTCACAGAAAAACAATAAGAGAATAATAATCAGAACTTTGGGTAGTAGTTACTGGTTTTGTTGAATATTAGCAGTAAAATATGTCAATGACAGAGTAAAGCCATCGGGTAGATGGCTAGCAGGATACTCCAGATCGAGTTGTTTCATAAAAAATAAATATGTGAATGAATGAATGAACAGATGGTGTAATTTCAAACAGGAAAGATCTGACAATTCTTCATATAATACTATAAAGAAAAATGAAGAGAAAGGAAATTAAGACACTCATGGCAGGTGAATCAATTCCAACTAATAGTGACTCCATTGGACCAATAGTAGAAGAGCTTCTACCAACTGTAGAATAACTTCATAGGGGTTTCAAGGCTGAAATCTTTATGGCGGGAACCTGGTGAAGCAGGTTATGGAATAAATAATCCTTAGAATTATTTATAAAATAATTTATTTATAAAAATAAATAAATCTTAGAATTATGGATAAAGTTTTTATTTTACATTTGAATATAATTGGTGTTATTTGAAGAGCAATTTTGATTAAAGGACAGTATAATAACTCATAGTGCAGGGAAGTTATCAGTAGAAGTCAACAAAACTTTGGGAGGCCACGTGAGAATATAACTAACCCAATCTAGAACAATAAAAAGTGCAATTTCGGGACCTTTGGGGAGCAGCAGCTGGAGAATGCAGCCCACCCAAGGCATGCATACCTTAGAGGAAACAGATGCAGCTTCCATCTGGAAAAGAGCAGGGGGTGAAGCAGGGCCAATAAACAAACTCCACTGGGTTTAAGTAAAGATTGGAAGGGGAACACTACAAGATACATTTTGTTCTTTTTTAGACACCAACAAGTTTCTATTATGACAAAGATCCAGTTTTAACACAACACAGTGATTACATTAGATGGTAGAAATGATCCCTGGAAGCATTGCCAAAAACAAACAAAACGCCAGCGATCAATCTTAGGCCTAAATGCTCTGTGAGTGATGTTACTAAATCGTTAGCTCATGAGTCAGCTCCAGATCTAAATAGATTCTTAATATTGTAACACAAAAGTTTATTTGATTCAGACAATGAGGTTTATTAATTATCTACTGTGAAAGCAACAAAAGCAATTATTTAGGCCATTTGCCTCATTCCACATGATGTGCCTTAATAATGTTACCGAAGCCCGCTGCCCTGTCGGTTCTCTATAATTGTGTTTCCAACTTCAATTCTCTTCTATTAGTCATAGACCCCAACTGACAGGTTCTTTGGTCTCCTGATCATTGCCTCGTGAGATTCATGATTGAGTCCATATCTACTACCTTCTAAGACAGAAAAACAAAACAAAACAAAAACAAGTTTCTATTCTTTTTTCTTTTTTTTTAAACTTTTTAACGTATGAAAAAAAGATTTATACTAAGAAACAACTTGATATCAAGAAGGCACCCCAACCCAGTCCAGCTCAGAAGTCAGATGTGAGTCCATAAATCCGTCTTCAGACTCATTTAGCCCCATGCTGCTGCACCTACACGAAGTGGTGAGACAAGAAGCAGAAAGATCACGGGCCAGTGGGTGCAGTCGATGGAGCATCAGAAATAGGCAGGGTGCGGACAGCTCTCC
>NW_022103909.1:13955659-13974799 GCF_000313985.2 Echinops telfairi | reverse complement strand
AGGAAGGTGAGCATCATGGAATGCCAAATTGTTAGAACAAAGTGTTCTAACATAAGGGAGTACTTGAGTCAAGGCCCAATGTCCATCTGCAACCTTAATTCTTAACACATAGATATGAGTACATAGTTCTATTCCCCTCTAGTTTTATATATATATATATTTACATATGCACATATGTAAATGTGCCTCTATTTAGGCCTCTATAAATGTCCTTTGCCTCCTGGTTCTTTCCTCTATTTCCTTTTACTTTCCTCTGGTTCCACCACAATGTTCGTCAATGAAGCTGTTAAAACAAAATGGAAAAGTTGACAATGGATCACCAGGGTTGGTGTCACCCCTGTGGTGACTACTGGTTCCTAACTAGGCTGCCTCCATATACCTCCTTCCATAGCAGGCCCTACAGGATGCTTTCCAGGCTTTGTTATCAATCATAGAATAATATGTGATAAGTACAGTTTTAAATTGCTTCAATGTAATGGCGCCACAATGATTGAATGCTTGCCTTCTAATTGAAAGGACAACAATTTGAACCTATGTGGAAGTTACATAATCTGGTGTCAATTTGAGAGGATTATGAGTGAAGGGGTGGAGTCTAGCCTTTCAGTTAAGATATAACCAATGGGACCTCTGTGTGGACATGGCCTTCTCCTGAGAATTCAGGGAACTCCTATATTTTCCTCCTTGGAAGCAGTTCTCAGTCTGCTCACTCCCCGAGAAGACGCTCTACTGACAAGACACATGGTGCTATGTCCTGGGAGCTGGAGAAGCCACATGGACCTATCCTGATGCAACCAGACCTCTGGAGCTGGAGAAATCACGTGGAGACTCCAGCCATTATTGTTTTGTGACTTGGAACACTTAGGTTTACTGTGAAAAACTATATTAAGTATTTATCTTCTATTTTTATGTCCTGTCTATTTTTAATATCCCCTTTGGGTCTTTTGTGAAAGGTTGTGATATTATTCATCCCTATTTTTATATCTTGAAGCACTTCTTTTCCCTAGGAACCTTTCCCAATTTAAAAAATGTCCAATGAGCTTCTATTCTTAAAACAATCATATCACGCACACACACAGATATTTCTTTATAATTTCTTCCTCCTCTTTTGCCTTTAAATTTTAGACATTCTCAAAGCAAGTAACCTACATGCTGTCACCATACCTCAGAGTTCCATTTTGTTCCTTCTCTTTAATATTGGATTGAGACCAGTCTTGTAGACATTCTAATTGTCTAATGGTTTCTACTCAGTCTTTATCAGACTGAGAACCTCTTTTAATTAAAACGTTTTTTGTCTTTAGTGACCATACTTTTGGCTTGTCATACATCTTCTCTGATCATATTTTTTCACAGTCCAATATCTTTTCTGACTTACCTTATAAATTTACCTCTTTCTTCCTACTTATATTTCCAAATTCTTTGGACACTGATTCTCACACTTCTATGAAAACGAAGTTCACAAAATCTTAATCCAACCTTAAACTTTCTCTTCATGCATGCATTTTGAACTTTGTGACTTCTCTAGCTATCTCACTAAACCTAAAAGTCTACTTTTCTCTTCACCAGGCCATCTTCCTTGTGTTCATTAATAGTAACTTTGTACATTTCATCAACCAAATTGGAGCTTGGTGACATAGTGGTCCACAAAGTGATCTGTTAACCACAGTCAGTGGTTGAAACCACTGGTTTTCCTTGGGAGAAAGATGAGACGGTCCGCTCCTGTTAATATTTAAAGTCTCAAGAAACCCAAGAGGCAGTTTGACTCTGTCCTATTGGTTAGCTATAAGAAAGAATCATCCGAATGGTATTGAGAACCAACATACTAGAATGATCAGAGTATCTTTAATCTTTAATGTTTCATTACATGCATCTAGTTATTTATCAAATCCTGTCAGTTACATCTTTTTAAAATCATTTTATTAGGGGCTCATACAACACTTATCACAATCCATACATACATCAATTGTGTAAAGCGCATTTGTACATTCATCGCCGTCATCATTCTCAAAACATCTGCTCCCCATTTAAACCCCTGGCATCAGCTCCTCATTTTCCCCCTCTCTCCCTGCTTCCCCCTCCCTCATGAACCCTTGAAATTTATAAATTATTATTTTGTTATATCTTACACTGTCCAACGTCTCCCTTCACCCACTTTTCTGTTGTCCATCCCCCAGGAAGGAGGTTATATGTAGATCCTTATGATTGTTTCCCCCTTTCCACCCCACCCTTCCTCCACCCTCCCATTCTCGCCACTCACACCACTGGTCCTGAAGGGATCATCCATCCTGGATTCCCTGTGTTTCCTGTTCCTATCTGTACCAGTGTACATCCTCTGGTCTAGCCAGACTTGCAAGGTAGAATTGGGATCATGATAGTGGGTGGGGAGGAAGCATTTAGGAACTAGAGGAAAGTTGTATGTTTCATCATTGCTACACTGCACCCTGACTGACTCATCTCCTCCCCGAGACCTTCTGTAAGGGGATGTCCAGTTGCTTACAGATGGACTTTGGATCCCCACTCCACACTCCCCATCATTCACAATGATATGACTTTTTGTTCTTTGATGCCTGATGCCTCATCCTTTCGACACTTCATGATCACACAGGCTGGCGTGCTTCTTCCATGTTGGCTTTGTTCCTTCTGAGCTAGATGGCCACTTGTTTACCTTCAAGCCTTTAAGACTCCAGATGCTATATCTTTTGATAGCCGGGCACCATAAGCTTTCTTCACCACATTTGCTTATGCACCAGTTTTTCTTCAGTGATTGTATCAGGGAGATGAGCACACAATGCTATGATTTTTTGTTCTTTGATGCCTGATAACTGATCCCTTCAGCACCTCGTGATCACACAGGCTGGTGTGCTTCTTCCATGTGGGTCAGTTATATTTTGAAATAGACTTTGTTTTTATACCCTTTCTGTGTTTTCATAATATAAACTGTACTCGCAGTTTATGTAAATGCAAGAAGAAGCAGTGTTTTGAACAAAATCCATTCTCAGGTGTGTGTTTAAGTTGATTGTGTAGCTAAGTCAGAACAGGTACAGAGGGTTTTATTTAGTGTCACTTTAGTAAACCTACTGTAGGGTTTGAAAGCTGTACACGCAACAAGTGAAGAGGATTCTGATGAAGAATGTGTTGCCATTAGCGATTGGTTCAATCATTTCAAAGTGAGGACAAATTTACATAACATTAAAGGCACATAATCTTATAGTCAAGACATCAAAAGATGTGCTGAGTTGCCTAAATCTGCTGCACAAGACTATTTTGGAGTGTTGAAAAGCAAGGATGTTACTCTGAGGACTAAGGTGTGCTGACCCAAGCTGTGGTATTTTCAGTTTCCTCATATGAATATGAAAGTTGGATATTGAACAAGGAAGACTGAGGAAAAATTAATGCATTTGAATTGTAGTGCTGGTTAATACTGAATGTTTCATGGGGTGCTAAAAGGGACCAACCCATCTGTTTGGGAAAAATACCCCCAGAGTGCTCCCTAGAGAAAAATATGGCAAGACTATATCAAGCATACTTTGGATATATTGTCAGGAGAGACCAGACCCTGGAGAAAGGCCTCACGCTCGGTAAGGTGGAGGGGCAGTGAAGGAGGCAAAGGCCTTCCATGCGATGGATAGCCACAGTGGCTGCAAGGGTAGCCTGAGGCCTAGCTGTGATTGTGAGCATGGCGTAGGACCATACAATGTTTCCTACTGCTTGTTGGATTGCTGTGGGCCACAGCCGACTCGATGACACCTACCAACAAGTCTCACTGCAGACCAGGAACACAGAATTTCCCGGAGGGTTACCTGTTGCAACACTCCAGGTGTTTCTTCTGCCATGGAATTCAATATAATGTCCAAGAGCAAGGTATTTAGAATCAGACCAGCATTTGTGTTATGATCTATGACACACTGCTGCAAAATTAGGATAGGTGCCCTCTAAAAATATATGGACCTTTGAAACAAAAAAATAATCAACCTTATTGTTTGGAGAAGAAATATATACATTATTACCTTCTGTTCAAAAGCTGATATAATAAACATATAAATCGACACTCTGGTGTGTCATGTTGTTAGGGGTGTATAAATTATATAACTGTACACAGTCACCTGATTCGAATTCTGGCTTCTCTCTTGGTAGCTGTATCATGTTTGCAATATACTAAGCTACTTGCTTCACTCTTCAAATTAATCACCTATAAAACGCGACAAGGAATACTGTCTCTTTGATAGAGTTTTTCATATGTGTAAATAAAAGAATATATATAAAGCCTTAGCACCTTCTTATTTATCTGAAGATGTTCTCCGTCTGCTGTACCTCATGGCACAATTCCCTGCAAGGTGCCAGACTATGGAATTCCACACACTCATATAATGGAGAGGAAAACACCACCACCAACAAAAAAAACCCTCAATTTTTAGCTTATATCACTATAAATCATTTTTAAACTTTTTTCATCTTCAAGAATTTTTAATTTAAGAAAATGTAAAAAAAAAAAGCCCAAGAAACAGCCATCTTGTTTTCAAATGACTAAAGATGTAGCCTAGCACGTAATGTTTATACCCGAGTCTTGCTGCTATGCTGTTTAGACAATGCATCACAGCACGCCAACAAATGGCTTTACTATTTCTATTTTACGGTTACATTTTAAAAGTTACCAATTTCGGGAGTCAGCAAACCATGAGCCGAATCAGATCCGCCTTCGTTTGGGTAAATACAGTTTTATTGGGACACAGCTCTCACTCAGGCCACGGAATAAGTTCTGACTCATGTGACCCTGTCGGGTGGAGCTGACCCGGCTGTGGGTTTTCTGAGACTAACGACCGGAGCAGAAATCCTGTAGTAGTCCCCAACTGCTGTCCTTGTGGCTAGCAGCCCCAAACCCAACCACTGTGCCACTGGGGCTCCTGGACTGTGACGCTGGGTGTTCTTTTATGTATTGCATGGGCTGCTTTCGCCTTTTACAGGGCAGAGTCTAGTTGCTGCCAGAGAGACCACGTAGTCAACAAAGCATAAAATGTTCTCTATCTGGCCCTTTAAGTTGTTTTCAATTCCTAACTTTTATTATTAACTCATTTGAAATTTCATTTTGCTCAACCTAAAAAAAAATACAGTGGCATAACTCGAGTGTAGTGATCATTATTTTGCATTCCAAAATATAATTTTTAGATCATCTCTGAAAAGCTAAACTACAGTATGCTTCCTTTTTACATGCAGTTTTCTTAGTTTCTATAAAAAACAAGTAGAACAAAATAAGGGGGGGGTGGGAATCTAAGAACAATATGTTCATGTTCACCAGATTCTATTGCAAATACTTTTAAAAAAAGGTTTCCTATAAGAAATATGCTCTTATAAACAAATGATCTTTTTCTTCTTTTGTTAAGAAAAATGTGATGAGAAAAAGTCCATTTAATGGCCTTAGAAAGCTTTATATTTGTTGACACAGTGACTTTCCTGTTAGAAACTATTTTTTATTAAATCTTAAGGAGTTCTCTGTTTTGTTCATTAAACCAGCAGAAACCATATCTTCCATGAAGATAAAGATATGACTTGGGGCTAGATATCCCTTGTCACATTTGAGTATTAGTTGTGTAATTTGGGGTAGACATTCCTTGTTGGTAAACAGAGATAATTCCTATTTTTGCAGGATTTCTTCAAAGTTATGTGTGTTCAGGTCTTGGTAAATAGTAATAAGAGCTAATAGTTTTATTAGGTGTAAAGATTAAATTCACTAAGTAAAATATATCAAATTATATCAATATAGCCTCCCCAAAAAATCAATGTAATACTCAATGTGGCATCTGTTTTGAGTTATTTAGCAATCCCATCTGTGAGTTATTCCCATTCTTTAAATTTATTAAAAATATAATGTTCCTCATATTTTTTCTCACCTGCCACTTAAGAGAATTCTAATGAGGAAACACATTTCACCCACTAGTCGCTTTGTGTTATTTGCATATGTAGATATACCTAAAGGTATAATTGGTTATAGAGGAAGAAATCAAAGGCAAGCCTTCAGAGGCTTATGGTCTTTCTTTCTTTTCTTTTTTGTACTTCTTCTTCCTAACTTTCCAAAATGTTAAATGTTCCTGACCTGGAATTGAACCATCATTATAAGTTTGTCCTCTAAGAAGTTTGTTGTCACTTAGACATTCTTTTTAATGTGTTTCTTTGGAACCTAGTCATGAAAGTGGAGTCTTTGCTTATTAACCGCAAAGCAGTGAAGAACCACATCAGGATTCAGTACAAAAAGCTACCAATTAAAATGAAAATAGAAGCAGAGGTGAAATTCCCCTTTTAAAGAATAAGTTGATTCTAAAAACCACCATGTCCTCAGATATCGCTGCCATTATTTTGGGGCTCACTAAGTGTATAAGGACTGTGCTGGTTCATCTAAGTCCAGGTACAAAGGGCAACAGGGTGCATTTTGGTTAGATTGTGAAAGTACTTGACATGCTACCACAAGCCAGGCACAATGTGAAGACGTCATGTGACCCTCCAGAGCCATCCACACTTTCTGGTCTCTATCTCATTGGGCATTTATCTTGAACATTATCTACTTTTAAAACATTGACTTTGAATTGAATTCTATAGGCCAGTGTAGGATGATGTTTGGAATATAAACTATTCAGTTTTTATTTTAATAAGAATGTGGGAAGCCCTATTAGCCTAAAAGTATGTACTGATCTTGTAAATTTACTTTATGAATAGGTCAGGACTGTGGTGTGGTATAGTCAAAGCAGCCATTTAGAAGTTCCAGGAAATGAAAATTCAACTGATTTTTTTTGTAGAAAAAAATAAAAATCATTTCTAAATGGAAAAGTTAATTCTTCAGGTTAACTGATACTAATTTCATAATTATCAATTCTAGATATCCACTTGGGGTCATTTCTAAAGCTGGATTGAAAACACTCATAAGGTAAATTGTTTCTTTGTTGTATGTATATATCTATTAACATTAAGGTATAATGATATGCACAAAACTGCATGTGATATAATATTCAAACAATTTCTATAATTGTCTTATGTGTGATTAACACTCAATGATACTGGTTTTCTTTCATATTTTTAAACATTTCTTACTTGTAAACAGTAATCTTAATCTATGATGAATTATTTGATGACTGTTTATTAAATGGTCTTTTAGTACCGTTTTATACCATTTCATATTGCCCCACAATTATTGAGTTACCCGAGTGTTTTTTACCAATTCTTTTCTTTTTGCACTTCAGTTTATGTCATTTATGTCATAAATATATATATTTATTTATAAAATATATATAAATAAATCACTGTGCAAGTGCACAAAGCAATTTAGTACTAAACTGGGTAGTGCTAAATATCACCTTGCTGTTAAGAAAGTGTTGAATGAGTTACCATATGTGGGCTGGAGTAATGGGGGCAGATTTTGAGATTATCAATAATTAGACAAACATCAATAATAGTACTTTAATATTATTATAATCAAAACACTCTAGTAATACATATATATATTTTACAATTTAATCATTCAATCATATTATGAAGAGTTGTGCAATCCTTACTACAATCATTGGGGTAAACATAGAAATGTTTTACGTACTTAAAAAATGGATTGAGATGAAAGGGGGATTCTTGTATGAGGCTCACTAATAAATCATTACATGCACTGACTACACTAAAGGGAATATGAGGAAAATGTAATAAATATTTTGGACACACAGTAGCATAGGGACATGGACTGACTTTGGTAAGATTAAGTCAATATTGCAGTTTGAAAGCTGGTTTCTCTATCTCCAACGTCCTTAACCTGAAAACCACCAACCAGATTTTTTTTTCTTAATTATCATAGTTGAGGATGATAATCTACAATTTGTTTACAGTGACCAATTCAAGTGAAAAAAATAATGCAGTCATAAAATACTGCAATTAGGAGGGACCTTTGACTATGAAGTATTTGTGTGTTGTGTTTTCACAGTATAGATAGATAGATAGATGATAGATGGTAGATAGATAGATGATAGATAGATAGATAGATAGATAGATAGATAGATAGATAGATAGATAGATGATAGATAGAGAGAGAGAGTGAGAGAGAGAGAGATATCTTTTGGAGTTCTCTGAGCTCTGTGGATCGGTGGCTTGGTTTCTTTTAGTGCTCTTGACCGTTATCACTTCAAATACTGCTGAGCTGTGCTCTTGTCTTCTTGATTTCAATTGCATGGTGCTTTTATACCATTTCATATTGCCCCACAATTATTGAGTTACCGGAGTGTTTTTTACCACTTCTTTTCTTTTTGAACTTCAGTTTATGTCATTTCTTTTAAGTTGACTTCAAGTTCACTAAGTATTTCCTCAGCTGTGTTGAGCTCATCAAAGAAATTCTTGGTCTCTGAATTATCTATTTTATTTTTAACATTTTTATTGGATTCTTATTCAAATAGTTTCCATCTCTGTGCTTAAATTTTGCATCTGTTCATGTACGTTAGCCACATTGAGCTTTACTAAAGGCATGCAATTATGAACTGATTCAATAAAGGGGAAAATATGAATGTTATTGATGGAGACATAAAATTAAACAGGTGTAACAGTCTATATTAGGGTGTCTAGAGAAAGAAATTTCATGACACTCATCTATGTATGAGGGAGCACAAAAAATATGTAATGGTTTTTCAAAGCTATGTATTTAAATTTTTTACAAAATAACTTTAATACCTTCAAAGTACTCTCCATTACACTTAATACATTTGCCACATCTGACAAATGTTGTCAAATGTTTCCATTCTTGGAAATATTTTTCAAACTTGTATATTTGGATGTCTTACAGAAACTCCCTCATTTTTTTCTTTACCTCTTCACCATCATTGCCAAATTGCTGTCCTTTCATGTCTCTCTGCATTCACAGATACAAAATGAAGTACCGTGGAGCGAGGTCAGATGAGGAAGGTGGGAGGGGCAAGAGAGGCATGCTGTTTTTTCCCAAATTGGCATACTGAGATGGCTGCTTGAGCAGGTGCATTGTCATGGTGGCAAAGTCTGTCCTCCGTCTGCCACAAATCAGGCCTTTTTTGTTGCACACTGCTAAGCAATCTTTTCAGAACTTCTAAATAGAAAGCTTGACTAACAGTCTGACCTGGTGGAAGAAATTCCAAATGAACTACATGTTATTTTTGTCCATTCGGGAAGTTGATGGACGTCCAGAAAGAGGTGTGTCATCAATCGACATTTCAACTTTTTTGAGACAAGAAAACCACCCATACACTTGAGTTTTTCCCATTGCACTGTCCTTATAAGCTGTGTTCAACATCACAAGTTTCTATGGCACATTTCCCAAGCAGGAAACAATTTCACAGCCACATGTTGTTCTCTTAAATGAGGCATCATTTTAAAAAAAGGAAAAAAGATGATTGCTGGAAAGTGCTTTTATAAAAAAATTCATTGTGACCAGAGGGGACCACCCCAGGTGACGCCACTGGATGCACTACCTCAGAGCAAGTTGCTCAATGCTCGTCTACCAGGAAAACATGAGTTGTTGCTTTCACTTGAAGAATTAATATGTAAAAAGAATAAATATAAATTTGTATTTTAAACATAATTTTTTTGGGGGAAATCATTAAATATTTTGGACTTATTATCAGGGACCAGTCCCTACAAAAATCATGCTTTGTGAACTAGAGAAGAAGTCACGGCCAACTCATTGTGGGTTCCACCTCATAGTGCCCCCATAGGATGGAGTAGAACTATGGGTTTTCACAGCTGCAAATCTCTATGGAAGCAGATAACCTCAATTTGCTTCCAACAAGCTGGTGGTGAGTTGAAACCACATACCTGTCGTTAGCAGTTCAACGCTTACCGTGAAGTGTTCCTGGGTCTCTTGGTAAAGTAGAGGGTCACTGAAGAGAAGAATACCCTAAAGAGACAGATTAGCACGATGGCTGCAACCTTGGGCTCAAACAGTGATGATTGTGAAGGTGATACGAGACCAGGCAATGTGGCATGGGTCACTATGAATCCCCTCCCATGGCCCCCAAGAACCTTTGGTCTAGCTGCTGTCTCCGTAAGACTGCCCATCCTGCTTCTCTTGTATAGACCAACGCCAAAATAGAAAATAAGATAATTAAAAGCAAAACAAAAACAAAAAAGCACCAACATACAGCAGCCACCAGACTGACAGGGATCATGACACAGAGCCGAATTTGTGTCAGAAAGGCAAGTTGCTACTTCTGCAGCCTTGGATGAAGCGTCTCAAGTCCACCCCGCACCTCCACACACACACACCACACACACTTTTAAGCCTTAGACTTTCAGTGTGGCCCCCTGTGAAAATTCTTTTCTAAAAGTAGATCTTCAGGGTGAAATGATATGTGTAGATATTTTACCAATCAGCATCTTTTTATTCTGTATTTTCTCTTTTTGTTTTCTTTCTGCATTTTCATCATGGATTAAATTAATCAAACATTTATTCGGCACCTATTAGGAGCTTAATGCTATGCATGTCACAAAAAAACAGATAATTTTTGTCTTCAAATGCTTAACTCTACTAGCAAAACCAAATAGGAAATCAAAACAAACATGTAAACAAATTATTAGGTCAAAGGATAATCCACAAAATAGAAGTTTAGGAGGAGCCCTGGTAGCATAGTGGTTGCACATTGGGCTGCTAACTACAAGGTTAATAGTTTGAAACCATCAGCTACTCCACAGAAGAAAGATGAGACTTTCTACTCCCGTACAGATTTACGGTTCGAAAGCACCAGCTGCGGCTTGGGAGATGACGCGTTCGAATCCCTGGAAGATTTACAGCTTGGGAAACCCACGGGGCAGTTCTACTGTCCTGTAGGCTCGCTATGAGTCAGCACTAACTAGATGGCAATGAGTTGGGCTTTTGTCTTTTTGACAGGAGCATGTTCATTTTGGTTGGGTGGATCGATGCTGCTGTAAAATATCATCACGGACCTGTGAATGTTTAACTTTAAAACCTTCTGTTAGAAAATGTACACTTCTAAATTAAACTTTGAGCTTAGCTGACACTTCTTTAGCATCTAGAAGGAGTCCTGGTGGGCTAGTGGTTATGTGTTGGGCTGCGAACCACAAGGTCAGCAGTTAAAAACCGCAGGAGGAGACTAGGCCTTCTACTCCTGTCAGCAGCTCCAGTCTCGGGGACCCTCAGGAGCACCTTGACCCTGTCCTGTTCCATCACTCAGAGTCAGAATCAGCTCCATGGCAGTGCGTTTACATTGTTTAGACTTTGATTCTAATGGACTTATTTTTCTTCTGCATTTGCAGTCTGGAGGAATTTTCATATTTTTTCTGAAATTAGGATTTTGGAGTATGATTTTCGGTTCCTTTTTCTCAAGCATCTATTTCATGAAGAGTGATACTTGTTAAATGTATTACGAAGTTTAGTGGCACAGCTATCACTTGGGTAACCATTCTACTTAGGGCAATAAAACCCATGTGATAGAGGCAATGTGATGTGTTACTTCCGTTTTTGAAAATCAATTGGGGTTGATTCAAGACCAATACATGGAAAGTTCTTCTTCTGGCAGGTGTTAAATGAAACATTCTGAAAAGAATTATAATTAAAAAGTCCTTTTGAAAATGCATTGCTTGGTAAGAACATAAGGACTCAAAGCAGAGAGGATGTGAAAGCAGAGACCGACAGGTAAGCAACTCTCAACTTGGGGACAGAAGACGAAGCCTGAATCAGCCCAAGTGGTAGTATAAAAGGAACCTAAGGGTGTTCTGATGTCTACCTAACTGCAGGATGAAATTAAGTGAACTTTACTTTTGATTTCCAATAGCATGTTCTCGTTTTCTTCTGAGCCCCGTGCAGCAGCATGCTTAAAATCAGATTTGAATTAAAACTCTTTTCATGATGATTACAGTTTTTCCTCCTTAATTGTTCCTCGATTCCTGTGAGTTGTCTTAGATTACCCAAATCTCAAATACAATTTAAGAAGACTGTGTATTAAGTCTTAAATGGGACAAAGACCAACAGGCTTCATCCAGATGAGGGACATCATTAATTAGCCTGAGGTCATAATGGTGTCTAAGGGTTTGCTGAGATACAGAGTCTTCAAAGGACATGGGAGGGCGAGAGAAACTGTTATGCCAGCTTGATTGACAGTGGATCAATACATCATAGTTTTGTGTGGGACCGCAGCATCGGGAATTGGGAAGGGAATCATGCTCATTGTGGTAGAAGAGCTTACAAGATTAATCTAGCGCCTTCTGACCAACGCATGATGCGTGACTATGTGACACGCAGTGCTGCTCTCCATCAAGGACACACTTAGTCAAGCCCCTAAGGGAGACTGCCCCTCCCTGAGCTGGCTGGAGGAGAGTAGAGGTCATGTTCCAATGCTTTCTGCTCAATGACAAGACTACTCACATCCCTGGCCTGGTCAACTCTACAAATGGATTTTGGGCTTTCACTGTCATCCACAGCCCTCTGCAAACTGGGTGCTCAAAATGTAAAAGTTCTGTCCTTATCAGCAAGTGTTCTTATAAACAATCTTGAATATGCATGTTTCTACTAATAACTATTCAAATAATCATATCTTTTTTTCTCTATCATGCTTCCCAAAATTCCTCCAGCCAATAACCACTAGCTAATATTAAAAACATGTTCACACATTTAGGTATTTATTGTAGCAGCACACTGTCTCTGGTGCCAACACCTGTATTGGGTTTCTGCTGTCAAAACAAACTACCACAAAACGAGTGGTAATTAACACCAATGCCTTATTTGTCTGTTCCATAGCTAAGGAAGGAGCCTATGGCATTGTGGTTATATGTTGGGCTGCTAATTCCAAGGTCAGCAGTTTGAAACCACCATCCACTCCCCTGGAAAAAGATGAGGTTTTCTACTCCCATAGAGAATCTTGGAAATCCACAAGAGCTGTTCTACCCAATTCTCTAAGGTCTCTGAGTCAGTAGGGACTCAGTGGCGGTGAGTGAGTGAGTCTGAGATGTTGGGAGTCTAGTGCAGGCCTCGCTGCACTGCAACAGGTGATTTTCCTTTCTAGGGTGCCTAGAAAAACATCAGTTTTCTCTTCATTCAAGGCGTTGGCTGGGTTCTGTTCCTGTTGGTTGTAGGTAGGACAGAGGCCCTATTTTCTAGCTGGCTCGCACCTGAAGACTGTGCCCTGCTCTTAAAGGACATTGCACTTTTGGGTTTATTATTTATTCCTAAATGTTAAAAGTTAGTTACAGCAGGTCGAGTCCTTCTCACATCATATCTTTCTGACTTTCCCTTGCCTTGCACCTCTGCTCATCCTTACTGATGTGCTATTTGGTCCACACAGGATAATGTCCCATCCCAATGGCATCGTCTTAATCAGGCCTGCGAGGTGCTCTGTAATACCCTCCGCTATGATGGGCAACACAGCCACGAGTTCGAGAGGTTAGGGTGCTGCCATCTTGGCTAGGGAGAAGCCCTACAAGAAATGCACTTAAAGGGTAAAAAGGATGCTTCAGAATATGACCAAGCAACCACCATAAATATGAGCTCTGTTGTTGGGAAAGATGTCAATAGAAATAAAAAGTATTATAATCAAAGCTCTAAACTCAAAAGACTGTTTAATAGAATTGATACATGCAAAGAGAGAGTTTGTAAAACAAACATATTGTATGAGGCACATCATAGGAACACCAAAAGATGGAAAATGTCAAATGAAATATGGAATGTAGAATAGATGATAGAACACAATGAGAAATACTTAATGCTGAGTTCTGAAAGGTGAACAGAGCTGGTGGGGTAGCAGCTATCAACCACTACAAAGGAGCCACAACTTGTAATGTGCAAATGATTCAAACAAATCATATTTAACACAAATACTCTATTCTCCACATATAAGATTATGTGAGATGTTATATATTTACCAAAGAAATTATAGATCCAGGGCAACTTAGTAAATCTAGTGCCTTCCCGAAATTACTTTTTTTTAATAAGAAAATTTTGAATTAAAGAGATAGAATGAAAAGTCATGAGGTGTTTTTTTCCCATTAGTTACCCAGAAAAGTAAGGCAACAGCATTTAATATCTATTCTACTCAATTTAGTATAATTGATGATGAGTTTATTAAAAGTACAAATAATTCAATTTTCCGACAGAAATTTGAAAAGTGAATTTACCATAATTTATTATCTGATATGAAATATCTTTAAAGTCACTGAAATATATAGTCAGGTTAGTATCCTTCTCCCAGTGTTTTGAAAATTGCTAGAGTAGTGAGCATAATTTTTCTGCTAAACAAATTACTGTTGATAGAGGGTAGTTGCCAAATCCTGAGTAAACTGCACATTCAGGAGAGTTCTTAGAATTGTTAAAAGATCCTTTAATGCCAACAACTTCATCAGGAACAAAAAGTATTTAAAAGACGTTCTAGTAGCATTAAATCACAAAACAATCTTTCTCCAACACCAAGTAAACCCTTAGCAGATGTGCTCCCTACTCTTGGGTAGGTCAAAAGTTAGGAGGTCTTAGAAGACCTTGCTATCTCTTTCCACCAGAGAAATGGGTACATATTGAAAAAGAACTTTGTAAGAGACTTACCATATAGACTCATGTATAAGCTGAGTTTTTAACACATTTTTAATGCAGTTTTTGTGGTAAAATTAGGTGCCCCGGCTTACATTCAGGTTGGCTTCTACTGGAGTATATACCGTAAGTTCACTAGAAAAGCCTCTTCCTTTCCTAATACATTTTAGGAAAGATGCCTCATCAAACACATAATTACATCGTGTCTCTGTGAGAATTAATGAGGTAACATAGAAAGTGCCTGTCAGTGTCCACTGCATAGCTTGGAATTAAAAATCTGAATTTCCTCCCTTATTCTACACCCTTAATATCTAAATTATACTTTCTTATTATTGCATCTTTTCACACATACGTCTCAGATTAGGTTTTAGATCTGGAATTTTTAAGGACTCTGGCGGGTTTTCTAAGGTTGTAAACTGCTGACTACAAGAACAGCTCTTTGAAGCCATCAGCACTCTGCAGGAGAAAGATAACGTTCTACTGCTAGAAAGAGTTATAGACTCAACCCAGAGGCAGGTCAGCCTTGGCCTAGAGGGTCCTGAGTTGGAATTGACTTGCTGGCTGTGAGCTTCTTCGTTACCAAGTATGATGTTCTTCTCCAGAGATCGGTCTCTCCTGATGAGTCTAAATTACATGAGGAACATTCTGGCTTCTCGGGAATATTCTGACTGTACATTTCCTAGATAGTTTTGTTCACCGTCCCTCTGTCAGTTCATGGTATACTTAATATTCTTTGTCAACAAATTCCATAGGCCTCAATTCCCCTTCTGTCTTCCTAATTCATGGTCCAGTTATTATAGTATATAAGGCGATTGAAAATATCATAACTTGTGCCAGGCACACCTTAGTCCCAATTTGACATCTGTGAAAGCAAATTAATGGTAAAAAGGAGACATGGTGTAAAAATAATTTTGCATATTAGAGAAAATACATTTATAATACTCTTTAAATAAACCACATATGTTCCTTTTGAGAAGGCTTTAGGAACAATAACATTACTAGCACAAACTTTTGTGACTATTTTGAGACTTTAAAATAAATTTAACATCTTACTTGGTCAATTATTTTATTGTTCGTATTTTGAACCTATCTCTGCCATCCATTCTTCAAACACATTGCTTTCAGTTATACTTTATCAATCTCTAGTAGTTACATAATTTTCCCTAATATTTCACTTCAAAAAACTTCATCAACATTGTAATGTTTCCATATTTGTGTTTATTTCCATAGAAAATACAGACAGCTTCAAAAAGTTTGTCCAAAAATTTATTATCTTTTAATTTCACTTTTTCACAAACATTTTGAAACCCTGTGCCATTTGAACTTTTAAGTGTCCTAGTTTTAAATTTGCGCCAGTAGTATATATATTAACTTTATTTAATCTTGAAGTACAAACAAAGGCCCAAGACTCCCATAAATCGGTTATTTTGCTGAAGTTCACAGATACTTAAGTACAGCCCAGGGCAAGTTTTAAGCTCATGCCTTTCAAGTATTGCGTTAACCTAGTGGCTGCTTGTTCATCTGAACTCAGTTAGTTTTTATCCCCTCTTTGTAGTGCATATTAATTTTTCTATACTGCGGTGCTATAATATATAACAGATTTTCTAATAACAAATTGTCCATTCATACAAGAAAGTATTCCTTTAGTTATTTTGGAATTTGATTTGCTAGGAATTTATTTACTATTTAGCAACTCTGATCAGATCTATATATTTTTTGTTCTGGTGCCTTATTTTTAAGTTTTGCGTCAGAGCTGTACTTCTACCACTATGCAATGAATATAGTAGCTTAAATGACAGTCGAAAGAACATAAATCAAATTTAAGGAAATTAAAGTTAAATGTAATAACAATTTTCAGTTCTATAACTCAGTGATTATATGTATAGCAGAATCAGTATTCCAAGTTCTTGCAATAATGGTAACACTGAGTCCCAATAATCAAATAAAATATTTCAGAGATAAATATAAAAGTTGTTTTCTATATTTGAAAATGCAATCATATGAATATGGAATGGAACTGGTTTTTAGTACCCACAATTATTACAAAAATGATCATTGTGCCTTTATGAGCAACACATGTTATATGAACCATCTGAATGCATCAGCAGTGGCTGAAACTAATGACAGATTGCGTTACATTCATAAAACAGAAAAAGGGTGACATTTTTCTCACTGTGCTTGTGAAATTTCTTCCAGCTGTGAATTCTGGTACATGAAAGAATTGTGTAATATGCATGACTTCTGCTGGTAAGGGCCACACCTGGTTAGTCCTTGGCTTTGCTTATTTCCTGCTGATATTTCTAAGGTTGAACTCAGAGGAAACAAGGAATCCCCTTCACAGCTTCCTGGGCGGGAAGTCCTCTGGAGAGGCATCCCACTGACCACTCCTCGGAATGAGCCCTTTGCACCTCTGTGATCCTCCCACTCACCCTCCCTCCACGGAGCCAGTGAGCTCCCTGGCTCAGAGCTGCCAGCCAACATTCATGCCATTTTTAAACCATGTCACAGCTCTCATTGCCTTTAGGCCCTAGAAACACTGGATGGGACTGAGATTCTGCAGCCCCCTTTTCACTTTTGTTCTACCTTAAAAGTTCCCAGAAAATGATTTTTGTCTCTTTCCCAATAACCAATGAATTCGACTAAAATTTGAGTAAGATTGCTGTGAGTGTAATTGTTAATAGCTGCAACTTTACTCACAATGAGCCAGCCTTGCTATAAACTGTAGAGTGAAATATAAATATATAATGACAGGGTTTCTTTAACTATTGCTATCATATGCCTATGTTTCATCCCTCCAAGGTGTAGAACATGCATTGACTCTTGGTTTTAACTTTCTCCAAAGCTATGAGGTGGGTGCTTGTGCAGGGGCCCCTGAGCTAACACATCGGAAACGCAAGGTGATGCAGTCACCTCTTTTTGACAAAATGGAAGCATGAATTCTGAGGATGCACCAGAAACTAATCTACCCACATCATCCCACTAGGCACTGGAAAAATAGAGCAACCAGTGACTAATCTCCCTGTACCCGACTGAACCCTGCTTCCGTCTTTTTCTGGGATTGACTTAGTGTTACTACGAGTTCCTTGGCCTGGATGCTCAACGTAATCGACCCTCCAACCACGTGTCTGTCGTCATGAGCTGCTGGAGGTGTAATTTAGGAGATTCTGGGGTTTTCTTTTCTTTTTCCCTTATTGAGTCTGAAGGGAATGATGTTTTCGTGCCTGTCTGTTATTAGCAAATAGAGACTAATTTCCATTGTCATAGAGAAGATTCTGCTCTAGAATTAAAGTTTTAGTAGTTTGAGTCAAGAAAAACAAATCAGACACCCGTTACTAATTTCCCTCCTCAAAAAGGCATTCTTATAGAGCGCTGGAAAGCAACAAACTTTAATTTGGCTGGTAGTGACTATCAGGAAAATATTAGAAAAGGTGCTAGCGTCTCTGACTAGTGTGGCTTCAGCACTAAATTGAGAATTCATTTTCATTAAATTACCATTTGCATTTCTGCTTTTCTAAGGAAACCAGTCTTTTTGCAGCATTTTATTGCTTTAAAAACAGAGAAGTCCGGTTTTCTAAGCTAGATCAATATTTGTTAGGTGCTGGTTAAGAATGTGCAGCCGGCCCCAGGCAAGGTACTTTGGTCAACAGAGAGGAAGGGCATAGAACTGACCATGTTAAGTGAACTTTCAAAACACTAAAACCACAGTCACTGTCATTGAGTCTGTTCTGGACAGGGTGAACTGCCCGCTATGGGTTTCCAAGGCTGTCCGTCTGGGACTCAATATGCACACAGGTGTGCCTGAAGTTAGCACTGATCCATCCAAAACTAAGCATTCGCGGGCTAAGACAACTTAGGTGGAGGCCAAGGTCAACCTCCCAGGTCAACCTCCCAGATGTGCCTAAACTCAGCCGATACCCTCAACCAAAGCCCCTCAAGTAGTGGGAGGGGATAACAACAGGACCCAAAGGCAGTCAACTTGGTTTCGTTTGGGGACCAGACGCCCCGCTTTTGGGTGTTTTTAAAAAGTCCCGATTTTTGGAAAGAATGCACGACAAGCTAGGGAACGGCCTATTTGGTCCATATAGACCAAATTTTTAATCAAGAAACACCCCCCCTCGTCCCCCGTCAATGGGGTCCAGCTTTAAATCTGGTCACTATATGACTTGGGTTGAGTCCCTGGGCTCTGCACTCTGGTTCCATACTCTTGTTCCAATATTCCTTTCACGTGGGTTTCCCCACTCTCCTGAAGTGACCATCTTCAGACACAAACTCTCGGATGGTCACGCTTTCCAGAAATAGCATGTACTTCCTGAGACTGTAATACCTGAAACTTCCCTTTCCCTCATAAAAGGTATTTGGATTTACCAAAGTGTTTGGTCACGTGAATTCTTTTAGCGTTGATAAGCAAGAACTGAGGTAAATCATTCCAGAAACAACAGAATGAGTGAGCTTACAAGTGAAGTAGTTTGGTTTGAAACACCGAAGAGGCCTCACCTAACCAGGGAATCACATAGAATGAAGAGCTGGGTCTTAGCCACTGATGGTGGGCCTTCCACCACTAACTGGGTTTTAGCCACTGATGGTGGGCCTTCCACCACTAACTGGGTTTTAGCCACTGATGGTGG
>NW_022103909.1:13950908-13955559 GCF_000313985.2 Echinops telfairi | reverse complement strand
GCCTTCCACCACTAACTGGGTTTTAGCCACTGATGGTGGGCCTTCCACCACTAACTGGGTTTTAGCCACTGATGGTGGGCCTTCCACCATTAACTGGGTTTTAGCCACTGATGGTGGGCCTTCCACCATTAACTGGCTTTTCTGCTATTGTTAGTTTTTTCGAGTGGGTAATACCTTGGTTCTTGGCTTCACACAATGAAAGAATTCACGCTGAAGCCCGTTTTATAATCCAAGAGGGCTTTATGAAGGACGGGAGGAGTTTCAGTCTCAAAGGGGTTCACAACTGGGCATGAACAATCACGTGGAAAAGAGCACCAACATGTGTGGAACCTGGGGGATCCTGGGTGGCCAGAAGCCCAAGAGCCCTAGAGGCATAGAGCATGTGAGCCAAGAGGCTCTGGGCCCCAAGTAGGTCTGGAACAGGTGCATGTGGATCCCAAGCAGACCAGGAATGGGCCCTGAGGGGGCACACCCAGGCGGCGCATGTGCGCCCCCACCCTCTGACCTGCCACTGACCATTAGCAGGCTAAAAGAGCAGTGGCCTTCCCACACTCAGGATATTTCAGGCCGCTGTCTGGGGAGGCGTGGTTGATGGCACTGGTTGCCCTTATTATCCAGGTCAAGCCCACCTGGGTGATGTCATGAGCCTGGGCATAGTTTGGCTTGCTTGGGTGGACCTTGCACCTGGCTTGGGGGCTTGAGTAAGAGCATGCTCAGTTTGGGGTCTTCACAGGTGTCTGTTGGTTGCCTGATTTCCCCTCAACCTCCTCCATGGGGGCCTTTGCAGGCATGGGAGGGACAACCCCCTGTCCTTAAATACTTAACACTATTGGCTGGCTTTCTGTAGCCTGTCTGCCTTTTCTGGCAGGTGTAGTCTTACACCCCAGAGTTCATGCTGTGTGCCACCACCCTGAGGTCAAGGTCAAGTTAACCACTGTGGGGAGGGAGTGAACAGTCTGTCTTTCCCTGCCCATTCCCTCCCATTATCTCCACCTCCTCCATGTGTAAGGAAATGTGCCTCAACTGTCCTTGGCTTTGCTTTGTCCTAGGGAGGTCCAGGTGAAGTGTGCTTCCACCTCGCTTTTGTGTTAGAATGTTGTCCATTGTCACTCTTTTGTTTCCCTTCCTTCAGTTCTTTTTTTAATTTTTATTGTTTTAATCGTTTTATTAGGGGCTCATACAACTCTTACCACAATCCATACACGCATCAATTGTGTCAAGCACTTTGTACATTCATTGCCCTCGCCATTCTCAGTTCTATCTGGCTAACGTAACCATCATGTCTCTAAGAGGACAACAACCATGACACATCTGTGTTAAAGATAGCTGTTTTTTTCTAATCCGTAGGCCTGGAGAGAGGAGTGGAGTGCTGAGTTTATGCTAATCTCTGGATAGGAAAAACAATAACGTACAGGTGAATCACCTGAAGTTACATCTGCACATTTTTGGAAAAGACAAGGAATTTACATTTACAAGCTATTTAAATAAAGTAAATCTAGAAATAGCGATGGGGAAGGGAGCTATGGTGCAAAGGTCAAACGCTTGACTGCAAACCAGAAGGCTTTGTGGAAGAAAGACCTAGAAATCTAGACCTATCCGCATGACACCCTAGAAAGTTCTACGAGGCCTTTCTAGTCCATCATGTGAAGTCGCTGTGAGCCTGCATTGACTCAGGGGCATCCTGCAACAACAATAACATTGAGCTCTGGAGCCCTGGAGGGCCTTTGTTTCTACCCTTTCTAGTTGTAGTAGTTTGTTTTTTCTCCATAAATGTTGGCTAAGTTCCTTGCACGTAGATACTGAGGGTATTGTATTCATTTATGCATTCATTAATGTTCTGTTCAGCATTTAGTATGAAAATAAAACCACATTTTGTAGAAAATGTAGAGCCAGATCACAAAGCGTTTTGGACAGGAAATTTTAAAATTCGTTGCATAAAAAATAATGCCCAATCTCTCCTTTCAAATGTCTCCCTCTTTCAAGATCCTGGCCTAAAACAGTAGGAAGTTAGGCAATTCAGCAATCCATCTCTCTGAAGAGGAATAAAACACTGTTCCACTCTGTACTGGCTGATAAAACTCTTCCATTTAGTTATAAAAACAAATAGAATGCTGTCACCATGGCATGATTCTCAATGTTCTTCAGCAATACACAAAGTCGTGCCTCAATACCTCTGTGGCTTGACTAGGCTGCAGCTTCAGAGGGAAGTTTCTGAAAACAGAAAAGGTCAATCGGTTTCACTCCTCCATGCTTCTTTTATGTGACTTTCTCCTTTTGGAACAACCTCTTGGTCCTTAGCACATCCTCCTGGAAAACACTCTTATTTCAAGAGTTAGTTCAGTGACACCCGTTCTGACCTCCTTCTTCCCCATCTCCTCAGGGAGGTTACACCAGCCTTTCTTTTCTACTTCCTATTAATTTGGCACTTAGTTTCATCATGGATCTAGAACAATATATTGCACTGATTTGTTCTTATATCTGTTGATAGGCCGTTTAAGTAGGTGAATTTAGATCATTTCTCTTATATATACTTAACATATGTTCTGTACCTTAAGTTTTTATTCGGATGGACCCCCAATCAGAAAATCTTCAGGAACCTGGAAAAATAAGGAATTAGTTTAATATCTCTATCATTGCACTACAGGACCAACCGAGATAAATCTGCTCTCTGAACAAGCACTTTTCATTAATATCTTTTAGCCAGGCCTGTAAAGAGACAGCAACATTATTTTTGTATTGCTGAAGTACTTGGAGAGTAATGTCCCGGTGAGAGCATAAACAAAACACAAAGCCCAGATTGTTTCTGTATCTAAAGGGAGAATTGTTGGCGAAGAGCTGTGCCAGCCAGTACAGAGTGGAATACTGTTTCATTCCTCTCAAGATAGATGAATTGCTGAATTGCCAGAGTTCCTGCTGTTTTAAGCCTGCCCCTTGACTTTGAAAATGAATAACTTCTCTCTTTTCTTGAATGGTAGGTAAGAAAATATATAATTTAAATGAAACTGAGCTCATAATGTTGTCATTTAAAAATATGCTCACTTGGTACTTTTACTCACATTAACACATGTAAAAATTTTATTAAATATTGTGCCTTGTAGTAAATCATATCAGTAGTAAATCATATCAGTGTTAAAATAGGAATAGTCAATTGGTTAATGTGTTTAACATATTTTGTTTCAAATAAAATGAAGTACATTGTACGTACCTGATAAGGCCATTACTTGAAACTTTTTACTGGTTGCTCAGCACATCTCTATTTTTCATTGGGAGAGTAGCGAACCTCTTTGGATACCATTGTTGAAAATCTCTGAAAGAGATAAAAATTAAAAGAAAGCATAGTCCTTTTAGTCAAGGAGCTCTGAACACATAGAGAAATATGACCACCTATATAGAGGATAAACACGAGGGGGAGCAGGAAAATGATAAACAATGACTATGGGGCCAGCAAAAGCAACGTTCACTTCTACTTCTCCCATAAGGGTAGGAATTATTAGAGATGCCCTCTCCCCCAAATAAAAGATGGACCTCAAGAAGATTCTCAATTAAGAAGGGAAAAACTAAAGGAATGGAATTGAGGTGGATCCTGGAAGAACTTGAATATCAAGAATGATAATTACATTTTTGTCTCTAAAAAATAAATTAGCTGTGAGCAAGTTTAAACAAAATCTATTCTTTTTTCTGTCAGAAATTGTATTTTTAAGATGGGTTCATCTAGTGATAGGAATATATTTTTTGTTCTTCCAACTTTGGGAGATAAAAAGATCTAGAATAGGACAAACAGTCCATATATATCTATCAGACCATAAACATTTATTGAACACCAATATATGTCATGCTTTATGGTACATTCTATGAAACAGAACTCAGTGCCAGTTTTTACCGAGTGTTTGCAGCCGCGGTTAATAAAAGCTCGGCACATCCCTCTGTGGCACCCAGCATGCTAAATATCAAGTTCTTTGATTTGACCAATCATAGCAATCTTCCTTTGAGATAAATAACATTAATACAGTTATTCTCCCTCCCATTTGACAGACAAACTGAACTGAAGTGGTAGCCAGTAAAGGTCAGGCCCGTGACTCAACCATAGGCCAGAAGACATGAAACTTGGCATATTTAACCAACCAAGGACTCATTTTCTTCTAACCAAAACAAATTAATTACTGTCAAAGACAAGGGAGCAGAAAAAAATGACTTTTGTGAATATATAGAATCCATGGTTGATTCGAAGTGTTAGCACACTAACCAACAGGTGGGCGGATTAAATCCACACAAAGGTGCGTCAGAGGAAAGACCTGGTAAGTGATCCCCTTCTGCAAACCCAGCCATTGAAACCCAGTGCAGCCCAGTTCTACTCCGACCCACCTGACTGGGTCACACTCAGTTGAAGTCATGGTTTTAGTGGCTTTGAATACTCACAACAGAGAAACAAATAGCCGTGTGTGTGAAACAGCTTCCAATCCGAGGAGGCAGCTCCTTTTGTACCAAGGGACTGATGGGTTAAAGCATGAGACTAGAAAAATAGCTGGGATAGTTAGGTTCCTGGAGTGGGTTGTAGCTCGGTTCTTTGCACGCTGAAAGAATTCATGTGGAAGCACATTTTGTCATCCAAATGAGTTTTTATGAAGGACAAGACAAGTTTCAGGTTTTGCAG